>NC_135814.1:106382574-106537574 GCF_964213995.1 Mustelus asterias | reverse complement strand
AGGTGTATAAGATTTTGATGGGTATAGATAGAGTGAATGCAAGCAGGCTATTTCCGCTGAGGCTAGGGGAGAAAAAAACCAGAGGGCATGGGTTTAAGGGTGAAAGGAGAAAAGCTTAAAGGGAATATTAGGGGGGGCTTCTTCACGCAGAGAGTGGTGGGAGTGTGGAATGAGCTGCCGGATAAAGTGGTAAATGCGGGGTCACTTTTAACATTTAAGAAAAACTTGGACGGGTTCATGGATGAGAGGGGTGTGGAGGGATATGGTCCAAGTGCAGGTCAGTGGGATTAGGCATAAAATGGTTCGGCACAGACAAGAAGGGCCAAAAGGCCTGTTTCTGAGCTGTAATTTTAGAACATAGAACATAGAAACCCTACAGTGCTGAAGGAGGCCATTCGGCCCATCGAGTCTGCACCGACCACAATCCCACCCAGGCCCTACCCCCACATGTTTACCCACTAATCTATGCATCCCAGGACTCTAAGGGGCAATTTTTAACCTGGCCAATCAACCTAACCCACACATCTTTGGACTATGGGAGGAAACCGGAGCACCCGGAGGAAACCCACGCAGACACGAGGAGAATGTGCAAACTCCACACAGACAGTGACCCGAGCCGGGAATTGAACCCGGGACCCTGGAGCTGTGAAGCAGCAGTGCTAACCACTGTGCTACCGTGCTGCCCATGGTTCTATGGCGCGCTGGAAAGAGGATTCCAGGCGCGGATCTACTTGACGCCCAGATCCGGCACTTAGACTCAAAATGGTAAAATTCCTCCCACTGTGTATCCCAGCCACTGGCCTCATCAGAAACATTGTCTGGTTATGGTACGACTGGGGTATCCCTGGTTACAGTGTGTAGAACATAGAACATAGAAAAGCTACAGCACAAACAGGCCCTACGGCCCACAAGTTGCGCCGAACATGTCCCTACCTACTAGGCTTATCTATAACCCTCTATCTTACTAACTTCCATAAACTTATCCAAAAGTCTCTTAAAAGACCCTATCGAATCCGCCTCCACCACCACTACTGGCAGCCGATTCCACACACCCATCACCCTCTGAGTGTAAAACGTACCCCTAACATCTCCTCTGTACCTACTCCCCAGCACCCTAAACCTGTGACCTCTTGTGGCAACCATTTCAGCCCTGGGTAAAAGCCTCTGAGAATCCACTTTATCAATACCTCTCAACATCTTATACACCTCTATCAGGTCACCGCTCATCCTTCGCCTCTCCAAGGAGAAAAGATCTAGCTCTCTCAACCTATCCTCATAAGGCATGCCATCTAATCCAGGCAACATCCTTGAAAATCTCCTCTGCACGCTTTCTATGGTTTCCACATCCTTTCTGTAATGAGGCGACCAGAACTGGGCACAGTACTCCAGGTGGGGTCTGACCAGGGTCCTATACAGCTGCCGCATTATCTCCCGATTTCTAAACTCAATTCCTCTTTTGATGAAGGCCAGTATTCCATACGCCTTCTTAACCACAGCCTCTACCTGCGACGCTGCTTTGAGTGTCCTATGAACCCAGACCCCAAGATCCTTCTGATCTTCTGACCCAAAAAAGCCCACATTATCAATGGCATCACTCACGCATGCTGAAACCCACTAAATACATCATATACAATCAAACAGGAAAATGCTTACTGTAACACTCTATAACACATAGCTTACAGACAATTAAGAGAGGTCAGAGAGTCATAGAGGTTTACAGCATGGAAATCGACCCTTCAGCCCAATTGTCCATGCCGCCCTTTTTTTCTAACCCTTAAGCTAATCCCAATTGCCCGCATTTGGCCCATATCCCTCTATACCCATCTTACCCATGTAACGCCTAAACGCTTTTTAAAAGATAAAATGGTACCCGCCTCCACTACTACCTCTGGCAGCTTGTTCCAGACACTCACCACCCTCTGTGTGAAAAAATTGCCCCTCTGGACACTTTTGTATCTCTCCCCTCTCACCTTAAACCTATGCCCTCTAGTTTTAGACTCCCCTACCTTTGGGAAAAGATATTGACTATCTAGCTGATCTGTGCCCCTCATTATTTTATAGACCTCTATAATGTCACCCCTCAGCCTCCTGCGCTCCAGAGAAAAAAGCCCCAGTCTATTCAGCCTCTCCTTTTAACTCAAACCATCAAGTCCCGGTAGCATCCTAGTAAATCTTTTCTGCACTCTTTCTAGTTTAATAATATCCTTGATATAATAGGGTGAGCAGGTATTGAATGTGTGGGCACCGTTCACCTATTCCTCGGCCAGGAGGTTCCTGATCCTCTGCGAGACTCCCTACCTCGAGCCAATAGGCTCCAGGTTCAAAGACCCTGCCAGTGGCTAATGGAGTGTTCATGAAATTTCAATGGGTTAAAGTTCAGACACTTCCCAAAAGTTAAAAAGTGTGTGTGTGTGTGTGAGTGTGAGTATGTGTGTGTGTGGGTGTGTGTGAGTGTGTGTGTGAGTATGTGTGTGAGTGTGTGTGTGTGTGTGTGAGAGTGTGTGTGAGAGTGTGTGTGTGAGTGAGTGTGTGTGTGTGTGCGCGTGTGTGTGTGAGAGTGTGTGTGAATGTGTGTAAGTGTGTGTGTGTTTGAGTGTGTGTATGTGTGTTTGTGTGGGAGTGTGTGTTAGTGTGAGTGTGTGTGAATGTGTGTGTGTGAGTGTGTGTGTGAGTGTGTGTGTGAGAGTGTGTGTGAGAGTGTGTGAGTGTGTGTGAATGTGTGTAAGTGTGTGTGTGTTTGAGTGTGTGTATGTGTGTTTGTGTGGGAGTGTGGGTTAGTGTGAGTGTGTGTGTGAGAGTGTGCGTGTGTGTGTGTGAGTGTGAGTGTATGTGTGTATGAGTGCGTGAGTGTGTGTGTGTGAGTGTGTGTGAATGTGTGTAAGTGTGTGTGTGTTTGAGTGTGTGTATGTGTGTTTGTGTGTGAGTGTGTGTGTGTTAGTGTGAGTGTGTGTGCGTGTGAGTGTATGTGAGTGTGTGTGTGTGTGTGAGTGTATGTGTTTGTGTGTTTGTGTGAGTGTGTGTTTGTGTGAGTGTGAGTGTGTGTGTGTTTGTGTGGGTGTGAGTTTGTGAGTGTGAGTGTGTGTGTGTGTTTGTGTGTGTGTGAGTGTGTGTTTGTGTGGGTGTGAGTTTGTGAGTGTGTTTGTGTGTGTGTTTGTGTGTGTATGTGAGTGTGTGTGTGTGTGTTTGTGTATGTGAGTGTGTGTGTGTGTGTGAGTGTGTGTGTGTGAGTGTGTGTGTGAGTGTGAGTGAGTGTGTGTGAGTGTGTGTGAGTATGTGTGTGTGTGTGTGTGAATGTGTGTAAGTGTGTGTGTGTTTGAGTGTGTGTATGTGTGTTTGTGTGGGAGTGTGGGTTAGTGTGAGTGTGTGTGTGAGAGTGTGCGTGTGTGTGTGTGAGTGTGAGTGTATGTGTGTATGAGTGCGTGAGTGTGTGTGTGTGAGTGTGTGTGAATGTGTGTAAGTGTGTGTGTGTTTGAGTGTGTGTATGTGTGTTTGTGTGTGAGTGTGTGTGTGTTAGTGTGAGTGTGTGTGCGTGTGAGTGTATGTGAGTGTGTGTGTGTGTGTGTGAGTGTATGTGTTTGTGTGTTTGTGTGAGTGTGTGTTTGTGTGAGTGTGTGTGTGTTTGTGTGGGTGTGAGTTTGTGAGTGTGTGTGTGTTTGTGTGTGTGTGAGTGTGTGTTTGTGTGGGTGTGAGTTTGTGAGTGTGTTTGTGTGTGTGTTTGTGTGTGTATGAGTGTGTGTGTGTGTGTTTGTGTGTGTGTATGTGAGTGTGTGTTTATGTGTGTGTGAGTGTGTGTGTGTGAGTGTGTGTGTGAGTGTGAGTGAGTGTGAGTGAGTGTGTGTGAGTGTGTGTGAGTATGTGTGTGTGTGTGTGTGTGTGTGTGTAGATGTGCCAGACAGCACCTATTCCAAATATCACTGGAGCAGAATGATGCAGTATGTGATAAGGGTGTTTCCACACGACACCTGCTCCCAGGATGCCTTGAGCCGCTTTACTCAGCAAACCAGAGTGAAACGTAGAGATTATTGACGGGATTTCCAGGCACCCCCTCCCCTCCCAGCGGTGTGAGTCTTGGTGGCAGGAGGTAGCCTGCCATTGGCTGGTGGCCAGATCTTTTGGTAATGCCACTTTCAATAGGGTTTCTCAATGAATTCACCCCACACCGTCAGGAACCCCGCAGCGAGGCTGGAAAATCCACTGGCGGCCAATCGCCTGAAAGTCCCACCCTGTGGATCAATTCAGTAAAGTTGTCTTCTTGAATAATGTTTTTTGAGCAACATAAACATTTGTTGATCTGTATTGGAAGAATTATTTAGCTCTGTCGGGAGCCCACAATTACGGGGGTGAGTGCAGAAAGAGGTGGTTATGCGGAATCCTCTGCTGCAGCCCTTTGTCAGTGAGCACCACCAACCCCCCATTCCCCCATCCCTCTCCCCTCCAAACACCCCGGAGGTGAGCAGCTTTTGAGTTGGACTGTGTACCAGGGAGATCCTGCTGAAGTCCACACCAGCCCACGGGAAATGACCCTGCCTGGGGATTTGAGGCTGAGAGGGCGGCATCTCCCCTCAGCTGATCTGACCTCCGCCCACCCCCCAATCCTTTCAGCACTCCGATTGGAGAGAATGTTTCCTGAAAGCTATGATGCAAACACCCCAGAAGCAATGGCTGGTGGTCTGCCATCTTGTTGAACACGAGTCTGATAGAATATCCATTCACTGATCAGTTATTAATATCTCTTAGAAATCTATTGGGTTTATTGCTCAGTAACCTTTAACTGGGACACGCTAGTTAACCTGTATTTTGTTGTAGTGGGCCCGTGTTGGCCTTGGCTCTCACAAGCACAGACGCTGTTGAACGTTGGAGAAAGCTGCTGGGACCAAAGGATGTGAATCAGGCCAAAGAGGAAGCCCCAGAAAGGTTTGTTCCTTAAATTAACTGTGTGATTTTCCTGGGAGACTCTGGGAGATGTTTTATTTTTAAAGTTAGGTAAGAATGTTTAATGCTGTCTGGACAATATTGTTCTATTCTGATGGGAATGAACATTCCCCATATAGTTTAATTTGATTTGATTTATTATTGTCACATGTATCGGGATACAGTGAAAAGTATTGTTTCTTGCATGCTAACAGACAAAGCATACTGTTCATAGAGAAGGAAAGGAGAGAGTGCAGAATGTAGTGTTACAGTCCTAGCTCGAGTGTAGAGAAAGATCAACTTAATATAAGGTAGGTCCATTCAAAAGTCTGACAGCAGCAGGAAAGAAGCTGTTCTTGAGTCGGTTGGTACGTGACCTCAGACTTTTGTATCTTTTTCCTGACAGAAGAAGGTGGAAGAGAGAATGTCCGGGGTGTGTTGGGTCCTTGATTATGCTGGCTGCTTTTCCGAGGCAGCGGGAAGTGTATTCAGAGTCAATGGATGGGAGGCTGGTTTGCGTGATGGACTGGGCTTTGTTCACAACACTTTGTAGTTCCTTGCGGTCTTGGGCAGAGCAGGAGCCCATACCAAGCTGTGACAGAACCAGAAAGAATGCTTTCTATGGTGCATCTGTAAAAGTTAGTGAGAGTTGTAGCTGCCATGCTATGGTTCAGCGGGAAGTTGTATGTGGTTTGGAGTAACCAAAGTTTGATAAAGCTGCAACATGCCATTCTGACTCTTACACTTGTTTCATTCCGTCTGCAGCCTGCGAGCTCAGTTTGCAGTGGAAGCTGTTCCCATTAACCAATTGCATGGCAGTGAAACACCTCAGGAAGCAGAGAAGGAGTTGAAGTTCTTCTTCTCAATGGAGCACACGCTGGCTGCTATCAAACCCCATGCTCTAGAGGAACACCGAGGTAAACTGGGGCAAATCTGGAACATCGCTGATCTAACACAGCACAGCGGCTGCGGGTATGATGGGGTCATTAATGTTGAAATCAGAGAAGAGCGAGCTGCATTTGCAAAGCTCCTTCAGCGCGATAAATATCTGAAAACATTTCACAAGGGCAGAATATCCGAGTCGGGAAAGAGTGGAAAAAAGGTGGGTAAATTTTGAGGAGGGTTTTGAAGATTGAGGAAGAGATGCGGCAAGTTGAGAAAATCCAGAGACACTGCTTTTTAAAGTTAAAGTTTTAAAGTTTATTGATTAGTGTCATAAGTAGGCTTACATTAACACTACAAATGAAGTTACTGTGAAAATCCTTTAGTCGCCACACTCTGGTGCCTGTTCAGGTACACTGAGGGAGGATTTAGCATGGCCAATGCACCTAACCTACACGTCTTTCAGACTGTGGGAGGAAACCGGAGCACCTGGAGGAAACCCATGCAGACACGGGGAGAATGTGCAAACTCCATACAGACAGTGACCTGAGCTGGGAATCGAACCTGGATCCCTGGTTCTGTGAGGCATCAGTGCTAAGCACTGTGCCACTTTGCTGCCCCTGCAGCACTGCAGCGAATGTATGGAATCCAAATGGATGAAGCTTGTCTCATCATGGTAAACAGAGGGAGGTAACTGAGGACGGGCACGGGTCTGGACCTGGAGGAGATTGCAAGGGTTGGATGGAGAGGTTTGTAAAGAAGGCTGAGGATTTTTAGTTGGGTGCGTTAAATGTTGTCGCCGCTGAATTGACTTGTGTTCAAGTTTTGACACAAATCTGCTTCCCTCTATTTTTACCCAATTATCCAGTAACAGATGAAAACATCACATTGAGCAATTTGCCTGTGCCTGTTCATGAGAAGCTTTAAAAATAGTGCACAGAGTATCTACTACTCAAAAGGGCCAAAAGGCAATGTTATTATTCCCTTGTTTTTGACACCCTGGGTTTCCTGCGCCACAAAAACATTTACTGTGGCATTTCTCTTCGTCTCAGCAGTTATTCTTGTAATTTTTTAGGTTAATGTACAAGCAGCATTTACTGAACTGCTGAATATTTCGTGTCCACTTGCTTTGATTCTTGGCAGATGAGATTGTGAAGAAGATTGAAGAAGCAGGCTTTGTTATATCACAGATGGATGAGAAAACATTGAGCAGGGAGATGGCTGAAGAGTTCTACAAGGAACACAAGGGCAAACCATTCTTCGACCAATTAGTTGACTATATGTCTGAGTAAGTGTTAATGTTCTGTGCAGGTCAATATTTCTGATTCTATCGAGACTTAATAGTGGTCAAAATTGTGAGTGGCTTATTAGAGTAAATAAGGAGAAACTGGCTGGGATTCTCCGACTTCATCTGCGGCCGAGATTATCCAGTCCCGCTGCAGTGAATGGAGATTTGGCTGAGCGCCAGATTCTCCGTTCCCGCTGACAGCGATGGCCGGGCGTCTAATATCAGAGAATTACGGCCACCTTTTCCAGTAACAGGAAGTTCGGTAACCAGAGGGACACAGGATTGAAGGAAAATTGGCCAAAAGGACCAGGTGGGGAGGTGAGGAGAATTTTCTTGACGCCATGAGTTGTTGTGACCTGGAATGCGCTGTCAGAAAGGGCAGTGGAAGCAGATTCAGTCATAACTTGCAAAGAGGAATTGGATAAACACTCAGGGATAGAACGGAGATGCATGACAAATTGGAAAGCTTGTTCAAAGCACTGACACAGATATGGTACGATGGTCTCCTTCTGTGGTCTACAATTGAATGAGTCTACCCTCATCACTCGGTGCCTCAGGTAAACACACTGGCCACTCCAGCCAATTCTGTTACCAGACTCCAATAGCCAACCCAATAATAGAATCCCACATTGCAAATATAGAATTCTACATGGAATTGAGCAAATCGTCTCCGTTTTTGGCTTCTCCTTGCAGTCAACAGGAAACTAAGATGGAGCCAGTCTATCGGTGTGGTTAGAATCTAAAAGTGGTTATGGTGAAGAGGTTGGGGAAAATTAAACTATGATTCGATTGAACATTCTTTTCTGCTTGTTTCTGTTGGTTTTCTCTTCAATCAAATAAACAATGTTCTCTGAGACTATAAAATTACATAAATAACAGTCGGGAATGAGGCTGGTGAGCCCTTGCGGCTGAGTTGGTGTCTGATCCAATTTCACGTCCTATCTCGCTACCTGGTTATAGCCACGCATTTGGGGAGAGGGGCAATATGCTCTAAAAAGCTATTGGAAAGTTATGATTTTAATGCAAAGCATTTAGAATAATCTGCCAGCCAGCGCCACTGGAGACAAAAGAATGATTGGATGTTGAAAGTGCCATTGGTTGGGATACTGGAGGGATGAGCTTGATAGAGCTGCGACTGCCTCTGGACTGCATCACTCTCACATTCTGAACTACTTCTTAAAAATTTGGTTCTTGAGCTATGGTTGAGGCAGGCATGACTGTTTATACTGAAAATACTAGCGGCCAGCAACATAATAAAGAATATTAACAAACCAGCTTGTGACAATTTAGGAGCATTCCTGGAATTGTATCTGGTACCAACCCATCGATTATCTGATTTAATTAACCGGATTTCATGTCCTGACATGGTAGGAATTGAAATCACAGTCCAATATCATAACTACAACACTAATATATATCCCTAACCACTCAACTAATATAACCAGCGCGCTAACATATCTACTACACTAATATATATCCCTAGCCACTAAACTAATATAACCAGTGCACTAGTATAACTACTACACTAATATATTCCTAACCACTAAACCAATATAACCAGTGCACTAGTATAACTACTACAATAATATATTCCTAACCACTAAACCAATAAAAACCAATGCACTAGTATAACTACTGCACTAATATAACCAGTGCGCTAATATATCTATGACACTAATATATATCCCTAACAACTAAACCAATATAACCAGTGCACTAGGATAACTACTACAATAATATATTCCTAACCACTAAACCAATATAACCAATGCACTAGTATAACTACTGCACTAATATAACCAGTGCGCTAATATATCTACGACACTAATATATATCCCTAACAACTAAACCAATATAACCAGTGCACTAGGATAACTACTACACTAATATATTCCTAACCACTAAACTAATATAACCAGTGCACTAGTATAACTACTACACTAATATATTCCTAACCACTAAACCAATATAACCAGTGGACTAGTATAACTACTACAATAATATATTCCTAACCACTAAACCAATATAACCAATGCACTAGTATAACTACTGCACTAATATAACCAGTGCGCTAATATATCTACGACACTAATATATATCCCTAACAACTAAACTAATATAACCAGTGCACTAGGATAACTACTACACTAATATATTCCTAACCACTAAACTAATATAACCAGTGCACTAGTATAACTACTACACTAATATATGCCTAACCACTAAACCAATATAACCAGTGCACTAGTATAACTACTACAATAATATATTCCTAACCACTAAACCAATATAACCAATGCACTAGTATAACTACTGCACTAATATAACCAGTGCGCTAATATATCTACGACACTAATATATATCCCTAACAACTAAACCAATATAACCAGTGCACTAGGATAACTACTACACTAATATATTCCTAACCACTAAACTAATATAACCAGTGCACTAGTATATCTACTACACTAATATATCCCTAACCACTAAACTAATATAACCAGTGCACTAGTGTAACTACTGCACTAATATATCCCTAGCTACTAAAGTAATATAACCAGTTTGCTAGTATAACTACTACACTCATGTATCCCTAACCACTAAACTAATATCACCAGTTCACCAGCATAACAATTACACAACTATAACGCTAACCACTCAACTAATATAACCAGTGCACTAGTAGAACTACTACACTAATATATCCCTAACCTCTAAACTAATATATCCAGTGCACTTGTATAACTACTACACTAATATATACCTAACCAATAAACTAATATAACCAGTGTGCTATTATAACTACTACAGTTATATATCCATAACCACTAAACTAATATCACCAGTTCACCAGTATAACTACTACACTAATATATCCCTAACCACTAAATTAATATAAGCAGTGCACTAGTATAACTACTACCCTAATTTATCCTTAGCCACTAAACTAATATCAACAGTTCACCAGTATAACTACTACACTAATATCTCCTTAGCCACTAAACTAATATAACCAGTTGCTAGTTTAACCATTACACTAATATATCCCTAACCACTAAACTAATGTAACCGGTTCACCAGTATAACTACTACACTAATATATCCCTAACCATTAAACTAATATAACCAGTTCACCAGTATAACTACTACACTAATATATACCTAACCACTAAAATAATATCACCAGTATAACTACTACACTAATGTATCCCTAACCACTAAACTAATATAACCAGTGCACTAGTATAACTACTGCATCAGTATAACTACTAAACTAATATATCCCTAACCACTAAACTAATATCACCAGTTCACCAGTATAACTACTACACTAATATATCCCTAACCACTAAACTAATATAAGCAGTGCACTAGTATAACTACTACACTAATGAATCCCTAACCACTAAACTAATATAACCAGTGCACTAGTATAACTACTACACTAATATATCCCTAACCTCTAAACTAATATAACCAGTTCACCAGTATAACTACTACACTAATGTATCCCTAACCACTAAACTAATATAACCAGTGTGCTAGTATAACCCCGACACTAAAATATCCCTAAGCACTAAACTAATATACCCAGTGTGCTAGTATAACTATGACACTAATATATCCCTAACAATTAAACTAATATAACCAGTGCACTCATATAACTACTACATTAATATATCCCTAACCACTAAACTGATATACCCAGTGCGCTAGTATAGCTACTACAGTAATATATCCCTAAGCACTAAACTAATATAACCAGTGCACTGGTATAACGACGACACTAATATATCACTAACCACTAAACTAGTATAACCAGTGCACTATTATAACTACTACACTAATATATCCCTAACTACTAAACTAATATAACCAGTGTGCTAGTATAACTACTGCACTAATATATCCCTAAGCACTAAACTAATATAACCAGTGCACTAGCATAACTACTACACTAATATATCCCTAACCACTAAACTAATATCACCAGTTCACCAGTATAATTACCACATTTATATATCCCTAAGCACTAAACTAATATAACCAGTGCACTAGCATAACTACTACACTAATATATCCCTAACCACTAAACTAATATAGCCAGTGCAGTAGTATAACTACTACACTAACATATCCCTAACCACTAAACTAACATAACCAGTTAGTATAACTGCACCAGTATAACTACTACACCAATATATCCCAACCACTAAACTAATATAACCAGTGCACTAGTAGAACTACTACACTATTTTATCCCTAACCACTAAATTAATATGACCAGTTCACCAGTAGAACTACTACACTAATATATCCCTAACCACTACTCTAATATCACCGGTTCACCAGTATAACTACTACACTAATATATCCCTAACCTCTAAACTAATATAACCAATGCACTAGTATAACTCCTGCACTCGTATAACTACTACACTAATATAACCAGTGCGCTAGTATAACTACTACACTAGTATAACCAGTGCGCTAGTATAACTGCTACACTAATATATCCCTAACCACTAAACTAATATAACCAGTGCACTAGTATAACTACTACACTAATATATCCCTAACCACCAAACGAATATAACCAGTTCTCTTGTATAACTACCGCATTAGTATAACTACTACACGAATATATCCATCACCACTGTTCCAATGCAGCCATGAAACTGATATAACCACTCCATTATTATAACTACTGCAGTAATAATCCCCACCTTTCCCCCTCTCCTGTAGAGGTCCCACATTAATGATGATTCTGAGTAAGGAGAACGCAGTGGAAGAATGGAGAAATCTAATGGGCCCCACAGACCCTCATGAAGCCAAACAAACAGCACCGGACTCTCTGAGGGCCAAATTTGCAAAGGACATCTTGAAAAATGCGCTGCATGGTTCCTCTGATCAGACCCAAGCGATGGAAAAGATCCAGTTTGTGTTTGGGGACATAAACATTGGAGCAGATGGGATTGTCCAAGGTAATGGAATGAGATGTGGATCAGTGTTCTGGGGACCGGGTTGACCCTGTGCCTCTGAATTCAGGACACCACAACATGTTGTAGTGTGAATCACATTTCAGAGGGAAAACTGGTTATCTGATGGATGGTCCAGTACTCACTTCAAGCCTCCAATCTTTTCATCACAAACTTTCTTGTTCCCTGTGTTTGGAATTATGGTCAGTGACCCTCTGAACTCTCAGTTTAATTCGCAGCTCAACACTTCCATAGAAACCATAGAATCCCTACAGCTCAGAAGAGGCCATTCGGCCCATCGAGTCTGCACCGACAAAATCCCACCCAGGCCCCATTCCCCATAACCCCACATATTTACTCTGCTAATCCACCTAACATACACATCTTTGGACTGTGAGAGGAAACTGGAGCACCCAGAGGAAACCCACGCAGACACGGGGAGAACATACAAACTCCACACAGATAATGACCCAAGCCGGGAATCGAACCCAGGCCCCTGGCGCTGTGAGGCAGCAGTGCTAACCACTGTGCCACTTTGCCCTGTACATTCCTGTTCAATCACACTTAAATCTAAACCCATTGCACAAATCCATTCTTTCCCAGAATCTCAAATCTGTGATAGTTCATTACGGATTTCCTCTGGCAGATTTCAGATGTTGAAACCCCAAGCTTGACATCAGCAAGTTGCTCATTTTCCTCGGCCTATTTTTAACTTTGGTGCTGTTTTGCCGGTTGTATCTTTGTCCATCGATGATATAAATAAATTACCTTCAGAAGTACCTGATAACTTCTGACACTTCCAGACTTGGGAGCTATTTATTTACAATTTGCTTCCTCCTCAGACTGTTTTCTCCATTTGCAAGGAACTCTTTTGATTCTGATGGATGTTCCAGTGTTGGAGACCCTGCGATGGAACTGATTGTACAGTTAGAGATGCATTTCGAATGCAGTTAACCTTTATTGTGGACTGGGTGTCTATCAGGGTGATTGGTGTTTTTTTATAACTGGAGCACCAAGTCAAGTATTAAGCACCCTGTGACCAGATGCTTAGACACCGAGCCAACCTCCTTCTAGTCCGTCTCAGCAACCTCATTGCCCCATTGTGGCATTTACCCATCTCATAAGACCTTTATCGTATTGTTCCTCACGGAAGGTTAACATTCGATTCTAATTTTGGAAAGTTAGAGACAGTTTTGTGTTGAGAGCCCACTACCCATTTTGGTAGATCCAATTCAGGTGGGAGCTATAAAATAAATAGAACAAAGAACTGTACAGCACAGGAAACAGGCCCTTCGGCCCTCCAAGCCTGTGCCGCTCATTGGTCCAACTAGACCATTTGTTTGTATCCCTCCATTCCCAGACTGCTCATGTGACTATCCAGGTAAGTCTTAAACGATGCCAGCGTGTCTGCCTCCACCACCCTACTTGGCAGCGCATTCCAGGCCCCCACCACTCTCTCTGTAAAAAACGTCCCTCTGATATCTGAGTTATACCTCACCCCTCTCACCTTGAGCCCGTGATCCCTCGTGATCGTCACCTCCGAGCTGGGAAAAAGCTTCCCACTGTTCACCCTATCTATACCCTTCATAATTTTGTACACCTCTATTAGGTCTCCCCTCATTCTCCATCTTTCCAGGGGGAACAAGCCCAGTTTCCCCAATCTCTCCTCATAGCTAAGACCCTCCATACCAGGCAACATCCTGGTAAATCTTCTCTGCACTCTCTCTAAAGCCTCCACGTCCTTCTGGTAGTGCGGCGACCAGAACTGGACGCAGTACTCCAAATGTGGCCTGACCAGCGTTCTATACAGCTGCAACATCAGACTCCAGCTTTTATACTCTATACCCCGTCCTATAAAGGCAAGCATACCTTATGTCCTCTTCACCACCTTCTCCACCTGTGTTGCCACCTTCAAGGATTTGTGGACTTGCACACCTAGGTCCCTCTGTGTTTCTATACTCTTGATGGCTCTGCCATTTATTGTATAACTCCCCCCTACATTAGTTCTTCCAAAATGCATCACTTCGCATTTATCCGGATTAAATTCCATCTGCCATTTCTCTGCCCAATTTTCCAGCCTATCTATATCCTGCTGTATTGTCCGACAATGTTCATCGCTATCCGCAAGTCCAGCCATCTTCGTGTCATCCGCAAACTTGCTGATTACACCAGTTACACCTTCTTCCAAATCATTTATATATATCACAAATAGCAGAGGTCCCAGTACACAGCCCTGCGGAACACCACTGGTCACAGACCTCCAGCCGGAAAAAGACCCTTCGACTGCTACCCTCTGTCTCCTGTGGCCAACACAGTAAGAGTTTTGACAACACCAGGTTAAAGTCCAACAGGTTTATTTAAATAAACCTGTTGGACTTTAACCTGGTGTTGTTAAAACTCTTACTGTGTTTACCCCAGTCCAACGCCGGCATCTCCACATCCTGTGGCCAAGCCAGTTTTCTACCCATCTAGCCACCTCTCCTTGTATCCCATGAGCCTTAACCTTCTTAACCAACCTGCCATGAGGGACTTTGTCAAATGCCTTACTGAAATCCATATAGACGACATCCATGGCCCTTCCTTCGTCAACCTCTTTTGTCACTTCCTCAAAAAACTCCACCAAATTTGTAAGGCACGACCTCCCTCTTACAAAACCATGCTGTCTGTCACTAATGAGATTGTTCCTTTCTAAATGCGCATACATCCTGTCTCTAAGAATCCTCTCCAACAACTTCCCTACCACGGACGTCAAGCTCACTGGCCTATAATTTCCTGGGTTATCCCTGCTACCCTTCTTAAATAACGGTACCACATTCGCTATCCTCCAATCCTCAGGGACCTCACCTGTGTCCAACGAAGAGACAAAGATTTCCGTCAGAGGCCCAGCAATTACATCTCTTGTCTCCCTGAGCAGTCTAGGATAGATGCCATCAGGCCCTGGGGATTTGTCAGTTTTAATGTTACCTAAAAAACCTAACACTTCCTCCCTTGTAATGGAGATTCTCTCTAACGGGTCAACATCTCCCTCTGAGACACTCCCAGTCAACAAGTCCCTCTCCTTTGTGAATAACGATGTAAAGTATTCATTTAGGATCTCCCCTATTCCCTTAGGTTCTAAGCATAATTCCCCTCCTTTGTCCCTGAGAGGTCCGACTTTTTCCCTGACAACTCTTTTGTTCCTAACATTTGAATAAAATGCCTTAGGATTCTCCTTAATCCTATCTGCCAAGAACATTTCGTGACCTCTTTTTGCCCTTCTAACTCCCCGTTTGAGTTCTTTCCTATTCTCTCTGTATTCCTCCAGAGCTCCATCTGTTTTCAGTTGCCTGGACCTAACGTACGCCTCTCTTTTTTTAAAAATCAGATCAGTACAGGTCCTCCCAGATCTCTCTGTGTGTCTATGCTCCTGATGGTTCTGCAATTTATTTTATAGCTCCCACCTGAATTGGATCGACAAAATTAGATCCTTAAAAGTGACAGCACAGGTGGAAAAGGTGGTGAAGAAAGCATATGGAATGCTTGCCTTCATCGGCAGGGCATCGAGTATAAAAGTTGGGAAATTATGTTACAGTCGTATAAAACGTTGGTTGGGCCACATTTGGAATACAGTGTCCAATTCTGGTCACCACACTACCAGAAGAACATGGAGGCTTTGGAGGGAGTACAGAAAAGGTTTACCAGGATGTTGCCGGGTATGGAGGGTATTAGCTATGAGGAGAGATTGAATCAACTGGGATTGTTCTCACTGGAAAGATGGAGGCTGAGGGGGCGACCTGATAGAAGTTTATAAAGTTATGAGAGGTATGGATAGGGTGAACAGTTGGAAGCTTTTTCCCAGGGAAGAAATGACAATTACAGGGGGCACAAGTTCAAGATAAGGGGGGAAAGGTTCAGTGGAGATGTACGGGGGGAGTTTTTTACATAGAGGGTGGTGGGGGCCTGGAATGTCAAGTGAGGTGGTTGAGGCAGATACATTAGCCACATTGAAGACTTATCTGGATAGACACATGAACGGGCGGGGTATAAAGGGATATAGGCGGTTGGTCTAGATAGCAGGCTTGACGGGCCGAAGGGCCTGTTCCTGTGCTGTACTGTTCTTTGTTCCTTGTTCACCCCTGTAAGGAACCTAAAGCTATTTAACGCAGAATACTTATCATTTGGATTGGAATTCAAGGCTAAGGGTGGGATTTTCTTCCCCCCCACCCTTCCCTTTCCCCCACCATGGCATGTTTTCCAGCAATGGAGGAGACTCGCCGTTGGCCACTAGTGGGATCTTCCAGTCCCGCTATTATCTACAGCGTTTGGGGTGACTCATCCATCCTGCCAAGGGAACCCTGGGGAACCCTGGTGAAGTGATTCAATCAGATAGGTTTTCCCCACACAAGTCAATGGGACAACATGGAAACGTAGGCCGAATGGCCTCCTGCAGTGCTGTAACCATTCTATGATCTTAATTTTTGCTTTCCCTGTAGGTATCGAACCAGACTTGGAGAAAGTGATGTGCCCAGAATCCAGGGATGACCCTGAAGGTACGTCTGAATAATTCAGGTAGAAAGTCTTAACCAATGGGAGGAATTTTCCCAAAGTTTGTCAGAGTGTCAAGTTCAGACTGAAAACCGGCATGTATCTCTCCAGCTGAGTTTTCTCTCCAGATCTCAGAATCTCTTGCCCCCAGCAGAATCTCAGAATTCTAGATAGTCAGAAGCTTTTTCCCAGGGTGGAAGAGTCAATTACGAGGGGGGGGCAGGGGTTTAAGGTGCGAGGGGCAAGGTTTAAAGGAGATGTACGAGGCAAGTTTTTTACACAGAGGGTGGTGGGTGCCTGGAACTCGCTGCCGGGGGAGGGAGTGGAAGTGGATACGGTAGTGACTTTTAAGGGGCGTCTTGACAAATACATGAATAGGATGGGAATAGAGGGATATGGTCCGCGGAAGGGTAGCGGGTTTTAGTTCAGTCGGGCAGCATGGTCGGTGCAGGCTTGGAGGGCCGAAGGGCCTGTTCCTGTGCTGTAATTTTCTTTGTTTTTAGTTCTATCTCCTGGCAATGGGCTCACGGAGAGTCTGGGAGCATGGTTCCACCATCATGAGATTGAGATTTATTCAAATGTATGCAAATGAGGTTTCTGCCCTTTCTGTTACATCATCGACAGTGGGCGGGGCAAATTGGGAAACGAGATCCCACCAGTGAGAATCCCGCTTCCCAACTCCTGAGGGATTTGGGCCAATGTCGCTGTTTTCACCAACTCTCTCCCCTCCTTCACCACCCCCCTTCACCCCCATCTCCCCTCCTTCACCCCCATCTCCCCTCCTTCACCCCCATCTCCCCTCCTTCACCCCCCTCCCCCTCCTTCACCCCCCTCCCCCTCCTTCACCCCCCTCCCCCTCCTTCACCCCCTCCCCCTCCTTCACCCCCCTCCTTCACCCCCCTCCACCTCCTTCACCCCCTCTCCCCCTCCTTCACCTCCCTCCTTCACCCCCCTCCACCTCCTTCACCGCCTCCCTCTCCTTCCCCCCTCCTTCATCCCCCTCTCCCTCCTTCACCCCCCTCCACCTCCTTCAACCCCCTCCCCCTCCTTCACCGCCTCCTTCTCTTCCCCCCACCCCTCCTTCCCCCCCCACTCCCCCTCCTTTACTCCCCCTCTGCCTCCTTAACCCCGCTCCCCCTCCTTCACCCTCCTTCACCCCCTCACCCCTTTCACCCCGTCTCGGTAGCTCCAGATTTGGGGTTACGGATATGAAAGTGTCCTCTTTGGCCCTCTGTCCCTTTCAAAATGAACCAAAGTGAAAACCACAGAAACAGAGCCAATGAAATGGCCGTGATCTGGAATTTAACCACCTGGATATTAACATAATGATTTCCCTCGCGTGTAAATGAACTGGAAAATCAGAATCAGTTTTCCATTTTAAATTATTTTAAATTGTCAAAGTGAAGTAAAAATTAACTGAATTTCATCATAAAAATTGATCATAAATTGATCTTTATCATAAAATCTTGTCTGGGATATATACGTTTTCTTAATGTGACCATAGAGCCATGGAGGTTTACAGCATGGAAACAGGCCCTTCGGCCCAACTTGTCCATGCCGCCCTTTTTTTTAAACCCCTAAGCTCGTCCCAGTTGCCCGCATTTGGCCCATATCCCTCTATACCCATCTTACCCATGTAACTGTCTAAATGCTTTTAAAAGACAAAATTGTATCCGCCTCTACTACCTCTGGCAGCTTGTTCCAGACACTCACCACCCTCTGTGTGAAAAGATTGCCCCTCTGGACCTTTTTGTATCTCTCCCCTCTCACCTTAGACTCTACACCCTTTAGACTCCCCTACCTTTGGGAAAAGATATTGACTATCTAGCTGATCTGTGCCCCTCATTATTTTATAGATCTCTATAAGGTCACCCCTCAGACTCCTATGCTCCAGAGAAAAAAATCCCAGTCTATCCAGCCTCCCCTTATAGTTCAAACATCAAGTCTCGGTAGCATCCTAGTAAATCTTTTCTGCACTGTTTCTAGTTTAATAATATCCTTTCTATAATAGGGTGACCAGAATTGTACACAGTATTCCAAGTGTGGCCTTACCAATGTCTTGTACAACTTCAGCAATACGTCCCAACTCCTGTATTCAATGTTCTGACCGATGAAACCAAGCATGCCGAATGCCTTCTTCACCACTCTGTCCACCTGTGACTCCACTTTCAAGGAGCTATGAACATGTACCCCTAGATCTCTTTGTTCTGTAACTCTCCCCAACGCCCTACCATTAACTGAGTAAGTCCTGCCCTGGTTCAATCTACCAAAATGCATTACCTCACATTTGGCTAAATTAAACTCCATCTGCCATTCGTCAGCCCACTGGCCCAATTGATCAAGATCCTGCTGCAATTGGAGATAACTTTCTTCACTGTCCACTATGTCACCAAGCTTGGTGTCATCTGCGAACTTACTAACCATGCCTCCTATATTTTCATCCAAATCATTAATATAAATGACAAATAACAGTGGACCCAACATGGAGCCCTGAGGCACACCGCTGGTCACAGGCCTCCAGTTTGAAAATCAACCCTCTACAACCACCCCCTGCCTTCTGTCATCAAGCCAATTTTGTATCCATTTAGCTACCTCACCCTGGATCCTGAGAGACTTAACCTTATGCAGCAATCGACCATGCGGTACCTTGTCAAAGGCCTTGCTAAAGTCCATGGAGACAACATCAACTGCACTGCCCTCATCTACCTTCTTGGTTACTGATGCACGATCAATTACGACACGAAGACTTCTGAGAGTGAGGGAAACTAATAGGCTTTTATTCACAGAAAACAGGAGTACACCCTTGTAGCTGACCTGGTCTAGACTGAGGCAAGGAGGAGGGACCATCACCCTTATACCCCACTCTGGATGGAAAGGGAGGGGTCTCGGGTGGAAAGGGAGGAGTCTCGGGCCAGGTGCAGCATGGGTGTGTCCAGGCACATACATGTAGTAACAGTGGTTCACCACATTCACCCCACCTTTAAAAAGAGTCCGGCGGGGAGGGTGGAACCATATGTACAGGAGCATATATACATAGAAAAGTCACAAGCTGAGGTGAGGTGTCGTCCCTTCACAGGTTCAGCCTGTCGGGCGGCTTGACCAGTCGTTGTGACCGCCGCAGTACCGGTTGGGGGGTTGCTGCCGGTGGCAGGGTGGAGCCGCTCGAATCCGCCGTCGTCCCTTCTGGTCTGGTCCTGCGTGGTGACTCTGGGGGCTCAGGCGAGCTGCGTACAAGGGGCAAAGATGTAAGCGGACCTGGTGCTACCTGAACAGAGGGGTTTAGGGGTGTGGGGTGGGGGGTCATGGTGGGCTCTGGGGCACCCGCAGGCGCCAGGTCCCGCAAAGAGACCGTGTCCTCCCGCCCATCGTGGTATGTCACATAGGCATATTGGGGGTTGGGGTGGAGGAGCTGGACTTTTTCAACTAGGGGATCCGACTTATGGGGTCGTACATGCCTCCGGAGCAGAACTGGGCCTGGGTACGCCAGCCATGACGGTAGTGGGATTCCCGCGGAGGACTTCCTCGGGAAAGCAAACATCCGCTCGTGAGGGGTGGCATTGGTGGCCGTACACAGGAGGGACCTAATTGAATGCAGTGCATGCATCGGGGAGGACTTCTTGCCAGCGGGAGACTGGAAGGCCTTTAGACCGTAGCGCTAGTAAAACGGCCTTCCAGTCTGTCGCGTTCTCCCTCTCCACCTGCCCGTTACCCCTGGGGTTGTAGCTGGTAGTCCTACTCGAGGCTATGCCCTTGGAGAGCAGGTACTGATGCAGCTCATTGCTCATGAATGAGGATCCCCGGTCGCTGTGGATATAGTTGGGGTACCCGAACAGGGTGAAGAGGCCGTGCAGGGCCTTGACGACCGTGGTCGAGGTCATGTCCGAGCAGGGGATGGCAAAGGGGAATCGGGAGTACTCATCTATCACGTTGAGGAAATAGATGTTGCGGTCAGAAGAAGGAAGGGGCCCTTTGAAATCGACGCTGAGGCGTTCAAAGGGGCGGGTGGCTTTGATGAGGTGTGCCCGGTCCGGCCGATAGAAGTGCGGCTTACATTCTGCGCAGACTGGACAGGGTCTGGTTATAGACCGGACGTCCTCAACAGAATAGGGTGGATTATGGGCCTTAATAAAATGGTAGAGCCTGGTGACCCCCGGGTGACAGAGGTCATTGTGGAGAGTCTGTAGTTGGTTCACCTGCACGCTAGCACATGTTCCGCGAGACAGGGCATCCGGGGGCTCATTGAGCTTCCCGAGCCGGTATAAGATATTGTAATTGTAGGTGGAGAGCTCAATCCTCCACCTCAGTATCTTATCATTCTTAATCTTGCCCCTCTGCGCGTTGTTGAACATGAAACATGTTGAACATGTTGGTCCGTGAGCAAGGTGAACCGTCGGCCAGCTAGGTAGTGGCGCCAGTGTCGCACTGCTTCGACGATGGCCTGAGCCTCCTTCTCGACCGAGGAGTGTCGGATTTCCTAGCCCTGGAGGGTTCGTGAGAAGAAGGCCACGGGTCTGCCCGCCTGGTTGAGGGTGGCAGCCAGGGCGAAGTCAGACGCATCACTCTCCACCTGAAAGGGGATTGACTCGTCCACAGCGTGCATCGTGGCCTTCGCGATGTCCGCTTTGGTGCGGTTGAAGGCCGAGCGGGCCTCTCCCGACAGGGGAAAAAGGGTGGATTTGATAAGCGGACGGGCCTTATCCGCGTAATTAGGGATCCACTGGGCGTAGTATGAGAAGAAGCCCAGGCACCTCCTCAGTGCTTTAAGCATGGTCGGGAGGAGAAGTTCCATAAGGGGGCGCATGCAGTCGGGATCGGGGCCGATGACCCCGTTCTCCACCACATATCCCAGGATGGCGAGGCAGTGAGTGCGGAGGACACACTTCTCCTTATTATAGGTCAGATTCAGGAGAGCGGCCGTACGGAGGAATTTGTTAAGGTTGGCGTCGTGGTTCTGCTGATCATGGCCGCAGATGGTGACGTTATCCAGGTACGGAAAGGTAGCCCGCAGCCCGTTCTGGTCCACCATTCGGTCCATTTCGCGCTGGAAGACCGAGACCCCATTGGTGACGCCGAAGGGAACCCTAAGAAAGTGGTAGAGGCGGCCATCCGCCTCGAAAGCCGTATATTTGCGCTCCTCCGGGCGGATGGGGAGTTGGTGGTAGGCCGATTTGAGGTCGATCGTGGAGAACACCCGGTATTGCGCAATCCGGTTGACCATGTCGGATGTGCGCGGAAGGGGATACGCATCCAGCTGCGTGTACCGGTTGATGGTCTGACTGTAATCGATGACCATCCGGTGTTTCTCCCCAGTTTTGACCACTACCACCTGCGCTCTCCAGGGGCTGGTGCTCGCCTCAATGATCCCTTCCTTCAGGAGCCGCTGGACCTCGGACCTAATGAAGGTCCTGTCCCCCGCTCAGTACCGTCTGCTCTTAGTGGCAATGGGCCTACACTCGGGGGTGAGGTGTTCGAATAGCGGTGGGGGGTGACTTGGAGGGTCGAAAGGCCGCAGGTGGTGCACGGTGGGTAGTCCAGGAACTGTGGGTTGCAGACAGAGATCGGGGAAAGGGGCCCGTTGTACTGTAGCGTGACGCTCTTAAGATGGGTCATGAAATCGAGGCCTAAGAGTACGGGAGCGCAGAGGTGTGGGAGCACCAGGAGCTTACAATTTGCGTAATCGGTCCCCCAAACCGTAAGAGTCACCACACAGTACCCGATGACATCCACAGAGCGGGACTTTGAGGCCAAGGAAATGGTTTGTTTGACTGGCCGTACCGAAAGGGCGTAGCGACGCACAGTATCGGGGTGGATAAAGCTCTCCGTACTCCTGCTGTCAAACAAACAATTTCCCGCGCGGCCGTTTACCTGTATGTCCATCATAGGCCTGGCGAGCTGATGTGGACGAGACTGGTCCAGCTGGATCGCTGCCACCGTAGATCCCGAAGAGTCATCAGCCGGCGTCCAAGATGGAGGCTCCCTTGACTCCCACGCGCCCGATGGTGTCCAAAATGGTGGCTCCCTGGGCTAATACGTGGTCGCTGGTATCCAAGATGGCGGCTCCCTTGACTCCCACGCGGCTGATGGCGATTGGGTTTTGTGTTCCCTCGGGTCGCATGCTGCGCTATTCGGTTTTGACTTTGCCTTGCAGACTTTCGCGTAGTGGCCTTTCTTTCCACATCCTGAGCAGAACACCTCCCTTGTCGGGCAGCGTTGTCGGGGGTGTTTCACTAGGCCGCAAAAATAACACTTCGGGGCTGCCGCGGCCGCGGCCGTTAAGTCACTGGTGGGGCGCTGCGTGGCGTAAGCCTGAGGCCCCTCTAGGTACTGGGATGATGGTGGCCGTGAGGCCCACGATGTCGCGTGATCGGGCGCGTATGCCTCGAGATTACGTGATGCTACTTCGAGGGATTCAGCAAGTGCTACAGTTTTTGGAAGATCTAGCCCACCTTGTTCTAGCAGGCGCTGTCGAATGTAGTTGGATGCGATGCCCGTAACGTAGGCATCGCAGATCAAGTCCTCTCTATACTGTGCAGCGGATATGGCCTTGCAGTTACAAGCCCTGCCGAGCGCACGTAGTTCACGGAGGAACTGTGCGTTTGATTCTCCCGGCCGTTGTTTACGGGTAGCTAGCAGATGCCTGGCGTAGACTTCGTTCGTCTGTTGGCTGTATTGGCTCTTTAAGAGCGCTAGCGCATCTGCGTACGTTTCTGCGTCACAGATGGTGGCGAAAACTGCGTTGCTTACCCGGGCGTTGAGCACGTGCAGCTTGTCTGCATCGGACCGGACGGCCGTGGAGGCTCCGAGGAAGGCTTCGAAGCACTTCAACCAGTGATTAAAGCTGTTGGCTGCCCCCGGCGCTTGCGGATCTAAATTGAGAGTATCAGGCTTTAAAAGTTGCTCCATTCTGGTTTTTTTTTCTCTGTGAATAAAATTGATGCACTATCAATTACGACGCGAAGACTTCTGAGAGTGAGGGAAACTAATAGGCTTTTATTCACAGAGAACAGGGGCACACCCTTGTAGCTGACCTGGTCTAGACTGAGGCAAGGAGGAGGGACCATCACCTTTATACCCCACTCTGGGTGGAAAGGGAGGGGTCTCAGGTGGAAAGGGAGGAGTCTCGGGCCAGGTGCAGCATGGATGTGTCCAGGCACATACATGTAGTAACAGTGGTTCACCACAGTTACCCCTTCAAAAAGCTCAACCAAATTTGTGAGACATGAGTTTCCACTCACAAAGCCATGCTGACTGTCCCTCATCAGTCCTTGCATCTCTAAATGCCTGTAGACCCTGTCTCTCAAAATACCTTCCAACAACTTACCCACCAGACATGTGAGGCTCACCGGCCTGTAGTTCCCAGGCTTTTCCCTGCAGCCCTTTTTAAACAAAGGCACAACATTTGCCACTCTCCAATATTCAGGCACCTCACCTGTGACTATCGACGATTCAAATAATATGTTCTGGCATGTAATTTATAATTGATGTAGAGGTTGGGTTGAAGAGTAATGTCTAAATTATTCAGCACCAGTTACACCCACATAAAAGATGAATTTTTGAGACTCATCTTGGGCAAAAAGTTAAGAATCAATGTTTGGACAAGAAACATTTTCGAGGGGTTTGCGTGAGTGTGTGTGTGTGTGTGTGTGCGTGCGTGCGTGCTCGATTTGGGGCCACACAACATCCTGTGCATGGATTGGCTATCTAACTGAGTCCCCTGATTGGCCGGCTGCCCCTAGGTTGCTGCCACGACACGGATGTCTCCTGGCGAAGTCTGGCCTGCCACGGTCAGACAGGTGGCGCCCTGCAGTTGCCGGGCTGGCTGTGGCAGGGGTGAGATTGGCAGCTCGTTTGGTTGGGGTTGTGCCACCTCAGGGAGTATGGAAATTCAGGTGGACAAGCAGATCACAGGACACTGGGAAATTCTGTGGAACAAAGGGATCTTGGCGTGTTTGTCCACAGATCTCTGAAGGCGGAAAGGCAGGTTAATAGGGTGGTGAAAAAGGCATATGGGACACTCGCCTTTATCAAAAGCAGAGAGGTCATGTTGGAGTTGTATAGAACTTTGGGGAGGCCACAGCTGGAGCACTGTGTGCAGTTCTGGTCACTGCATTATAGGAAGGATGTGATTGCACTGGAGGGGGTGCAGAGGAGATTCACCAGGATGCTGCCTGGGACGGAATAGTTAAGTTACGGTGACAGGTTGGATAGGCTTGGGTTGTTTTCTCTGGAGCAGAGAAGACTGAGGGGCGACCTGATCGAGGTTACAAGATTATGAGGGACATGGACAGGGTGGATAAGAGCAGCTGTTCCCCTGAGTTGAAGGGTCAGTCACAAGGGGACATAGGTTCAAGGTGAGGGACTGGAGGTTTAGGGGGGATGTGAGGAAAATCTTTTTTACCCAGTGACTATCTGGAATGTGCGGGTTGCCTCACATCCTTTGAAAAGTACCTGGATGAGCACTTGGCACATCATAACATTCAGGGCTATGGGGCCAAGTGTTGGTTAAATGGGATTAGGTGGGAATTCAGGGGTTTCTAATGTGTCGGGTGCAGTCTCGATGGGCTGAAGGGCCTCTTCTGAACTGTATGATTCTATGAACGCTGCCAGGTTCCTGGATTGCATCTTCAACTGTCATCTTTTCTCAGTGAAGGAGGCTCCAGAGGTATCAGGGAGCGGGGAGGAGGGCGGGGGGGGGGGGGGGGGGGGGGGGGGGGGGGGGGGGGGAGGATATTGGGAGGGGGGAATGGGGGGATGGGGTAGCCTGAAGAAGTCCCTGACAAATTGAGGTTGACTTTTGCAGACTTTTGCATGACGTATTTGAAAATTTGCACCGTTTTAAAGCAGAAAGTCATGGTTGCCTTTGAGGTGGGATTGGGTTTTTCACATGCGGGTATATCTGGTCATTCGAATGCTGCACTGTAACTGGTGTCCACTGGGGCTTTAACATTCCAGGGCCAGTTAGTTCAGAGTGATGGGGGCTGTAGGAAACAGTCGAGGGTGAACTCAGTGCTGGAACGAGCCAGCGGCAGCTATGGTCTCTGTCAACAAGTCCGTGAATCAGCAGAGAATCCACAACCCCACGCCAACGCTAGTGTCAATGGCAGAAACACGCTGAGATTCCAGAGAGTGCTCCCAGGATCACGGGCAGAGTTTGATGGAGTTATCCTGTCTCCTGTGACATATCCTAAGCTTTGCCTGTATGGTTATAATATTTGATCTTTCTGACTCTTGTTGCTTTACACAGAACTGGAGGCTGAGACAGTGAGGTCAGCAGGAGAGGCAGCAGCAGATAATGCGGGTATGTGCGCACTGTTTAACATTACACTCCAGTTAATCCCTCAAACCTCCAGACAAACCCACACTTTTCTAATGAGTTCGGAGGGTATCGGGGAGGTAAAGACAGCAAATTTACGAGGATGCTACCGTGACTTGATGGATTGAGTTATAAGGAGAGGCTGGATAGACTGGGGCTTTTTTCTCTGGAGCGTAGAAGGCTGAGGGGTGATCTTATAGAGGTCGATAAAATAATGAGGGGCTAGATCAGCTAGATAGTCAATATCTTTTCCCAAAGATATTCTTCTCTCTCCCCCCCTCCTCTCTCTCTCTCTCTCTTTCCCTTTCTCTCTCTCTCATAGTCTAAAACTAGAGGTCATTGGTTAAAGGTGAGAGGGGAGAGATACAAAAGTGTCCAGAGGGCAATTTTTTCACACAGAGAGTGGTGAGTGTCTGGAACAAGCTGCCAGAGGTAGTAGTAGAGGCGGGTACAATTTTATCTTTTAAAAAGCATTTAGATAGTTACATGGGTAAGATGGGTATAGAGGGATATGGGCCAAATGCGGGCAATTGGGACTAGCTTAGGGGTATAAAAGAAAGGGCGACATGACCAGGTTGGGCCAAAGGGCCTGTTTCCATGCTGTAAACCTCGATGACTGTATGGCTGTAAATGCATGCTGTTCGGTGTGTCTGATTGTCGTGTGTCGGGGTGAGATAATGCATTCACGCACTTTCCAGAGGATCATTCCCATGTTAAACTGTGTACTCATCTCAACCTGCTTTCTCACTTCCAGCTCAATAATTGTGAGGGCCTCACCAAAACCTCCAACCACAAATTCCACCCATTAAAACACCTCTATCCCTGCCTCTCCCACTTCTTCTCGCTCCTCTCTCTCTCCCCCTCTCTCTCCCTCCTCTTTTCCTTCTCTCTCTCCCCTTCTCTCTCTCTCCTCCTTCTCTCCTCCTCCTCTCTCTCCTTCTCTCTCTCTCCCCCTCTCTCTCTCTCCCCCTTCTCTCTCCCTTCTCTTTTCCTTCTCTCTCTCCCCCTTCCTCTCTCGCCCCTTCTCTCTCTCCCCCTTCTCTCTCCCTTCTCTTTCCTTCTCTCTCTCCCCTTCTCTCGCCCCTTCTCCTCTCCCCCTTCTCTCTCGCCCCTTCTCTCTCTCCCCCTTCTCCTCACCCCTTCTCTCTCACCCTTCTCTCTCTCCCCTTCTCTCTCTCCCCCTTCTCTCTCCCCTTCTCTCTCTATCCCCCTTCTCTCTGTCCCCCTCTCTCTCTCCCCCTCCTCTCTCCCTCTCTCTCTCCCTCTCTCCCCCTTTCTCCCCCTCTCTCCCCCTCTCTCCTCTCTCCTCCTCTTTCCCTCTCTCTCTCCCCTTCTTCCTCCTCTCTCCCTCTCTCTCTTCTCCTCTCTCCTTCTCTCTCTCTCTCCATCTCTCCCTCTCTCTCCCCTCTCTACTCTTCTCTCCCTCTCGCTCTCTCCTTCTCTCCTCCTCTCTCCCTCTCTCTCTCTCTCTCCCTTTCTCTCTCTCTCCTCCTCTCTCCCTCTCTCTCTCCCCTCTCTACTCTTCTCTCCCTCTCACTCGCTCCTTCTCTCCTCCTCTCTCCCTCTCTCTCTCTCTCCCTTTCTCTCTCTCTCCCCCTCTCTCCCCTCTCTCTCCCTCTCTCTCTTGCCCCTCTTTCCCTCTCTCTCTCCCCGTCTCTCTCCCTCTCCAACACCCCACCTCCTCCCCCCACACCTCCCCCCCCCACCCCCCTCTCCTGTCTCTCTCCTTCTCTTCCTCTCCTTTCGGCCAGGAATTCCAGAACTTGGGGCTTCGGCAGCTGAAATCAAGGCCTCCAATGATGGAGTGATTAAAATCTGGGATGTTCAAGAGACCAGAATTCTAGGGTTGAATTTTCAGATATCTTGGAGGCTGTGGGACTGGAGGAGGTTGCAAGTTGGGGAGAGGTGAGATGACGGAGAAATTTGAGAATAAGGGTGAGAATTTCAATATCGAGGTGCAGGTGGAATAAGTCAGCGAGGAGAGGGGCGAGGGGAGAACAAGACTCGGTGTGAGTTGGGACATGGGACAGCAGAGCTTTGGAGGGTAGGAGGTATCCAGACGTGGCTTGGAATAGTCAAGTATCAGAAGGATGGGCGAGGGGAGAGACAGGGCAGAGTCTGGCTGTGTGAGGGAGCTGGGAAGGGGTCTTAGTAACGACGGGATGATAATGCAGTTACTGTTTATACCGATGCCTCTCTCTTCCAGCTCCTGTAGACCTTCCCACTGACAGTTCCCAGAGTACACTGAATGATAGTTCACAGACGAGTGTATCACGTGAATTGGAGAAGGAGAAGGTGGACAGTGATGGTAATGTTTCCAGGAGAGACTCTCTGTAAGGTGGAAAGTGAACTCTGGCCGGGGCTGTACCCACATTGTGTAGAGGAAGCACAGCGTTCCACATCACTTCCAGATAATTAACTGTGAGGGCCTCACCAAGCCTTCTAACACAAATTCTCAACTCAGTCCTAAATCTGCTCCCCCTTATTTTGAGGCTATGCCCCCTAGTTCTAGTTTCACCCGCCAGTGGAAACAACCTTCCTGCTTCTACCTTATCTATTCCCTTCATAATCTTTTATGTTTCTATAAGATCCCCCCTCATTCTTCTGAATTCCAATGAGTATAGTCCCAGTCTACTCAGTCTCTCCTCATAAGCCAACCCCTCAACTCTGGAATTAACCTCGTGAATCTCCTCTGCACCCCCTCCAGTGCCAGTATATCCTTTCTCAAGTAAGGAGACCAAAACTGTACACAGTACTCCAGGTGTGGCCTCACCAGCTGCAACATAACCTCCCTGTTTTTAAACTCCATCCCTCTAGCAATGAAGGACAAAATTCCATTTGCCTTCTTAATTACCTGTTGCACCTGCAAACCAAATTTTTGAGATTCCTGCACAAGGACACCCAGGTCCCTCTGCACAGCAGCATGCAGCAATTTTTTACCACTTAAATAATAATCCATTTTGCTGTTATTCCTACCAAAATGGATGACCTCACATTTACCAACATTGTACTCCATCTGCCAGACCCTCGCCCACTCAGTTAGACTATCTATATCCCTTTGCAGAGGACGCTGAAAATCTGCATACTTTGCTCTGCCACTCATCTTAGTCATGTTGTGGAGATGCTGGCGTTGGACTGGGGTAAACACAGTAAGAAGTTTAACAACACCAGGTTAAAGCCCAACAGGTTTATTTGGTAGCAAATGCCACTAGCTTTCGGAGCGCTGCCCCTTCGTCAGGTGGAGCAGATCTCCACTCCACCTGATGAAGGGGCAGCGCTCCGAAAGTTAGTGGCATTTGCTACCAAATAAACCTGTTGGACTTTAACCTGGTGTTGTTAATCTTCTTACTCATCTTAGTGTCGTCTGCAAATTTTGACACACTACACTTGGTCCCCAACTCCAAATCATCTATGTAAATCGTAAACAATTGCGGTCCCAACACTGATCCCTGAGGAACACCACTCGTCACTGATCGCCAACCAGAAAAACACCCTTTACCCTCATTCTTTGCTTTCTGCTAGTTAACCAATCCTGTATCCATGCTAATATATTACACGTAACACCTTTATCTTATGCAGAAGCCTTTAGTGTGGCACCTTGTCGAATGCCTTCTGGAAATCCAGATACACCATATCCATCGGTTCCTCATTGCCCACTGCACTCATAATGTCCTCAAAGAATTCCACTAAATTCCACTTAAACATGACCTACCTTTCATGAACTCATGCTGTGTCTGGCCAATGGGACAATTTCTATCCAGATGTCTCGCTATTTCTTCCTTGATGATAGATTCAAGCATTTTCCCTACTACAGAAGTTAAGCTAATCGGCCTATAGTTACCCGCCTTTTGTCTACCTCCTTTTTTAAACAGTGGCTTCTCATTTGCTGTTTTCCAATCTGCAGAAACCACCCCAGAGTCCAGTGAATTTTGGTAAATTACCACTAGTGCATTTGCTATTTCCCCCGCCATCTCTTTCAGTACCCTGGGGTGCATTCCATCAGGACCAGGAGACTTGTTTTGTGTAGTCAATGCTAAATTTAATGGGCTACCTGTGCAATGTGAAATCAAACTGTGGAATAGTCTGTTATTTATATATATCTCCTGATATATGAATGATGGCATGCTATCTGAGAAATCATCTCGTTTTGAGTTAGAGGTTATTGCAATGTGAGTGCTGTATCTGTCTGAAACTTGGCTAGTGCATTATTGGATCTCTCTTCCACATTCTCAGTGGTAACTCTGCAACCAGACAGCTTGTCACCATTAAAGGGGGGATGGTGGTGTAGTGATCATGTGACTATGGCCAGACTAACGTTCTGGGGACGTGGATTCAAATTTAATCTCAACTAATTAATGAAAATCTGGAATTGAAAGCTAGCCTCAATAACTGTTACCGTGAAACCATTGTTGATTGTCAGAAAAACCCATCTGGGTCACTAATGTCCTTTAGGAAAGGAAATCTGCCATCCTTACCCGGCCTGGTCTACATGTAACTCCAGAGCCACAGCCACAATTACCCTCTGCAATGGCCAGGCGAGACACACTGTTGTACCAGACCATTCCAGCAAAATGGAAGTTGAGACAGATGGGCTCTGCGTCCAAAGAGATTCACCAATACCTTCTCAAGGGCATTAGAAATGGGTAACAAATGCTGACCATATCCCATTATAAAAATAAAAATAACGACTGTACCAGTGGCACCTGGGCAGTCGTGTAGGAGAGTCCTGTTAGCGCAGTAGATAGCGCGTCAATCTCATAATCTGAAGGTCGTGAGTTCGATCCTCACACGGAGCACAGACTTTTATGGGTGGCACGGTGGCACAGTGGTTAGCACTGCTGTCTCACAGCGTGATAGATCCGGGTTCGATTCCCAGCTTGGGTCAAAGAACAAAGAACAGTACAGCACAGGAAACAGGCCCTTCGGCCCTCCAAGCCTGTGCCGCTCCTTGGTCCAACTAGACCAATCGTTTGTTTCCCTCCATTCCCAGGCTGCTCATGTGACTATCCAGGTAAGTCTTAAACGATGTCAGCGTGCCTGCCTCCACCACCCTACTTGGCAGCGCATTCCAGGCCCCCACCACCCTCTGTGTAAAAAACGTCCCTCTGATGTCTGAGTTATACTTCGCCCCTCTCAGCTTGAGCCCGTGACCCCTCGTGATCGTCACCTCCGACCTGGGAAAAAGCTTCCCACTGTTCACCCTATCTATACCATTCACTGTCTATGTGGAGTTTGCACGTTCTCCCCGTGTCTGCGTGGGTTTCCTCCGGGTGCTCCGGTTTCCTCCCACTCTCCAAAGATGTGTGGGTTAGGTTGATTGGCCATGCTAAATTGTGCCTTAGTGTCAGGAGCATTAGCAGAGTAAATGCATGGAGTTATGCAGATGGGGCGTGGGTGGGACTGTGGTCGATGGGCTGAATGGCCTCCTTCTGCACTTTAGGGATTCGATGACTCTGTGACTTTGAATAATTCAGTCTCATCAAAGTCTCGTCATGGGCTCAAACTAAACTTAGATTGAATTGTAAAATACAGGGATTATCATATATTAAAGATTCCTCTCTTTCGCTCACACACACACACTCACACTCACACGCACACGTGCACACACACACACACACACACGCACGCACGCACACGTGCACACACACACACACACACACACATGTACATACATATAGAAAAATACTTACAAGCATACTCACATACACAAGTATTCACACACAGGTACACATACATATGCTCACACAGAAACACATAGACGTAGGTGCACACACACATGTACTTACACATATACAGTTACACACACACACATGTACTCCTACACAGACACGCACTCAGATGTTTCCATGGAATTAAAATGCAAACACAGTTGTTACCGATGTCTCTCTCTTTCAGCTCCTGTAAACCCTTCCACTGACAGCTCACAGAGTACGATGAATGATAGTTCACAGAAGAGTCTGTCGCAGGAATCGGCCGGGAAGGAGACGGTGGACAGTGACAGGAATGGTTCTAGGAGAGAGTCTCAGTAATGTCGAAAGTGAACTATAGTTGGGGCTGTATCCACAGAACCTATTACCCACAGATTATACCGAGCACTCCAGCTAAAGCTGCTCCTTCCAACTCAGCGCAATGAGACAGGAATGGTGACAGGCTCTGGAAAATAACAGGAGTGTGCTCAATCTGTGTGTTCCCATCATCTCTAATCCTTTAATACACCTTCTTGCTTCTTTCCACTGAATCCCAATCTCAAGGAATGAGGCTGTTCGAGAGGGCGAGCAAACATTGATGATCCTTCTTCCCAGTCACCATTCACTGTGAGTGTGAGGCAAAACAAAGAGAAAAGTTAGACCTGGAAAAAGCGTGACATTTCCAACTGTATCTGAAAGATTGACAAAGTTATTTTGGTGAAAACTCAGTAAAACATATCTGTTTAAAAGTCTAATTTTAATCCTAATCACCAATGTCCTGGGTTTAAATTTGCCTGAAGGTGCGAAACTGCAGGTTTAACACTGGAGTGCTGGTTAGGTGGAATTTTTGTCAAGTATTATGTCCTGTACCCAGAGCTGCTGTTACCCTGCCTGGCTTCATTCCTCCTCCCATTCCTCCTGTACACCGATTGACCCTTTCTCCTGGCCAGTCCTGTGAGGTTTTTTTATTCATGAGGGTGCAGGTGTCACTGGCTGGGCCAGCATTTGTTGCCCATTCCTCGTTGCCCTTGAACTGAGTGTCTCACTCAGCCATTTCAATGGGGCATTTGAGAGTCAACCACATTGCTGTGGCCCTGGAGTCACATGTAGTCCAGACCGGGTAAGGACGGCAGATTTCCTTCCCGAAAGGACATTAGTAAACCAGATGGATTTTTCTGACAATCGACAGTGGTTTCATGGTCATCAGTAGGGTGGCACAGTGGCACAGTGGTTAGCACTGCTGCCTCCCAGCACCAGAGACCTAGGTTCGATTCCCGGCTTGGGTCATTGTCTGTGTTCTCCCCGTGTCTGTGTGGGTTTCCTCCGGGTGCTCCGGTTTCCTCCCACATTCTAAAAATGTGCGGGGTGGGTGGATTGGCCATGCTAAATTGCCCCTTAGTATCAGGGGGACTAGCTGAGGTAAATGCATGGGATTATGGGGACAGGGCCTGGGTGGGATTGTGGTTGGTGCAGACTCGATGGGTCGAATGGCCTCCTTCTGCACTGTAGTAAACTTCTGATCCCAGATTTTTTTATTGAATCCAAATTTCGCCATCTGCTGTGGTGGGATTTGAACCCGGGTCCCCAGAGCATTATTAGTCCAGTGATAATACTATTACACCATTGGCTTCCCTATTTGATGTGACCTCCCGTTCCCCCTGCCCCCCTCCTCTCCCCTCCGCCCCCCTGGCGCAAAGTTAGCTGCATAGATATTTTACTCCATCATTTAAAACAAGCTCTTTGCTACCTTAGTAAATGATTGGTGTAGAAATCACTGTGCTACAGTGTTAACCTCCCCTCCCCCCCACCCCACTGCCAGCAAATTGATCCCATTCCATGATATATTTCCAACGGAGAAGCTGTGAACTTCCTTCGAGCTGCTGGAGAGTGGCAGGAAGAGTGCTTATCCGTGTGCACAGCCATTCCTCTGGAATCTAGTTCAGGTTATGGCGACACTGCACAAACATGCAGGCAAGCAGCGAGGGAAGGAGTATTGCTTACTGGGAAGGCAGTAGCCTAGTGGTTTTATCACTCGACTATTAATTCAGAAACCCAGCTAATGTTCTGGGGACCCGGGTTCGAATCCCGCCATGGCAGGAATTTGAATTCAATAAAAAAATATCTGGAATTAAGAATCTACTGATGACCATGAAACCATTGTCGAAAAAACCCATCTGGGTCACTAATGTCCTTTAGGGAAGGAAATCTGCCGTCCTTACCTGGTCTGGCCTACATGTGACTCCAGAGCCACAGCAATGTGGTTGAATCTCAAATGCCCTCCGAGGGCAACTAGGGATGGGCAATAAATACTGGCCCAGCCAGCGACGCCCATGTCCCATAAGTGAATTTTAAAAAATACTCAAATTATCCCTCACTTTGGATTAATTTTCCGTCTATTCTTTGTTTCTCTTGTTCTTTTCCCCTCAACTCCTCAGCAGGTGGAGCAGGTAATCAGTGAGAATAAGATTTGGTTTGAGGTTAGTATCGTGAGACGGAAAAGGGAAGAAGATGCTGTAGCGGCAGAGGCAGAAGTGCGCTCTCCGAGTTTAATAGTGAATGATTGGCCTGGAACATTCCAGAATCTAATTTCTTCCATTCCGAGGTATCTCAATGTTCCAAGAAAAAAAAAGCCTACCACGCACAGTACGATCCCAAGAAATCGTACGACTGAATCTGACTCAGAGTTTGGAACAATAATCCAGCAAAGATTTTGATTTGATTTATTATTGTCACATGTATTAGTATACAATGAAAAGTATTGTTTCTCGCGCTATACAGACAAAGCATACCATTCATAGAGAAGGAAAGGAGAGAGTGCAGAATGTAGTGTTACAGTCATAGCTAGGGTGTAGAGAAAGATCAACTTAATGCCAGGTAAATCCATTCAGAAGTCTGACAGCAGCAGGGAAGAAGTGTTTTTGAGTCGGTCGGTACGTGACCTCAGACTTTTGCATCTTATTCCCGATAGAAGAAGGTGGAAGAGAGAATGTCCGGGGTGTGTGGGGTCCTTAATTATGCTGGCTGCTTTGCCAAGGCAGCGGGAAGCGTAGACAGAGTCAATGGATGGGAGGCTGGTTTGCGTGATGGATTGGGCTACTTTCACGACCTTTTGTAGTTCCTTGCGGTCTTGGGCAGAGCAGGAACCCAGACCAAGCTGTGATACAACCAGAAAGGATGTTTTCTATGATGCATCTGTAAAAGTTGGTGAGAGTTGGTGAAAGCAGCGAGGGTGGCAGGCAGGAAACTGGCAAAATCTGAAACAAATGCTTCCACCGTTCTGGTTGCAGCAAGATTTGCACCATAAACTCCGTCTGAAGGTTGAAACAAAAATATTTCTATGAATTAAAAATCATGTCATGTTTTTGCTGTTTTCTGAAGTTCTATCTGAGACAGAAAAAGACTGGTTCCAATAAACTACCATTTGGAGCATTTCTTAATCGATCATTCTTTCTGTAATTGAAAACAAATAGTTTTTCTCAAATAGTCTACTGTGGGCTTGACAATCCCAAAGAAAATGGTAAGAAAATTCCTTTACTCTGCTTGCAATCCATGTTGTGGAGATGTCGGTGTTGGACTGGGATAAGCACAGTAAGAAGTCTCTAACCTTCTTACTGTACAATCCATTGTGCCAGATTCATAGCACCACATCAGGGGCGGAGGAATCAGAACCAAAGTGACTTGTTTAATTCAAGTTCCAAATGTGAACTGTCCCCCACTAACCCCCCTTAGGTACAGCAGGTAATCAGGAAGGCTAATGGAATGTTGGCCCTTATTTTAAGGGGGTTGGAGGATAAGAGTGGGGAAGTCTTGCTGCAGCTGTGCAGGGTGCTGGTGAGACCACATCTGGAACACTGAGAGCAGTTCCTGTCGACTAATTTAAGGAAAGATGTTATTTTATTGGAGGCAGTTCAGAGAAGGTTCACTAAGATGATCCCGGGATTGTCTTATGAGGAAAGGTTAAACAGGTTGAGACTCTACTCATTGGAGTTTAGAAGAATGAGAGGTGATCTCATTGAAACATATCGGATCCTTAAGGGGTTTGACAGGGTAAATGCTGAGAGGATGTTTCCCCTCATGGGAGAGTCTAGGACCAGAGAGCAGAGCCTCAGAATAAAGGGCACCAATTTGAGATGAGGAGAATCTTCTCCCGAGTCTTTGGAACTCTTTGCCACAGAGAGCTGAGGGGGCAGAGTCCTCGTGTATTTTTAAAGCCGAGATAGATAGATTTTTGATCAGTAAGGGAATCAAGGGGAAAGGGCAGGAAAGTGGATGTGAGAGATGTCGGATCAGCCATGATCCTGTGGAATGGTGGAGCAAGCTTGAGGGGCTGAATGGCCTCCTCCTGTTCCGATGTCTTATGTTTATTATGAACCTCCTCAAGGAGCTAACGGTTGTGAGACCATTTTCTTCAGGAGTAGCAGCATCATCACAATATTGAGTTTAAATTTAAAGTTTATTTATTAGTGTCACAAGTAAGACTTACATTAACACTGCAAGGAAATTACTGTGAAAATCCCCTAGTCACCACACTCCGGCGCCTGTCCGGGTACACTGGGGGAGAATTTAGCACGGCCAATGCACCGAACCAGCACGTCTTTCAGACAGTGGGAGGGAACCGGAGCACCCGGAGGAAACCCACGCAGACACGGGGAGAACGTGCAGACTCCGCACAGCCAGTGACCCAAACCGGGAATTGAACCTGGATCCCTGCCGCTGTGAGGCAGCAGTGCCACCTTGATCTGTAATCTCATCAATATCCACAGTTAATTCACTATCTCCTAAAGGGCCATTCATAATTTTTCCCAATTTAATTCTAAAAAAACCTCATTGCAGCAAAGAATTAGAACGGAGGGTAGTGATCACTGAGTGAAACACAAAGTGCGTTTTCCACACGCAAACTCATTCATTCATCTATTTTAAAGATATCAAACTGAGGCCATGTCTGTTGCAATGATGCTGTTAAAATATATTTTCATCTCAAATCAACAATGTGATTAACCTGATTATACAACAAAGTCACTGACAAAGACAATGTGACCGACAATCATTGGCTGAGCAGCAGTGAAGTGTCTGTGCTTCTTGACAGAGAATGTGAGTCCAGAAATCTGAACACACGGCGGAATGAACATCAGTTATCAAAGACATCAGGAAATATTCTCTTCACACTTTTATTATGATCCACAGAATACAACAACAACACACACTAAAGGACAGAACATTTACAAATGATAGAATCTCCCAGTTACAGTGAAATGTACAGTCAGGAACCCCAGGCCCCTCCACCCCCACCTGCCCCCCCACACTACCCCTGCCCCCCCACCCCACCCTCCCCTGCCCTGCTACCCTTGTACATGAAGGAGTAAAGGACAATTGAGAACATCTTCTTCAATGGGAATGAGGTCTTCTTGTGTTGACACCAAGCTGGCTCTTTCAGATGTTTCATTCAGGGTCAGTGTGGGACTCTTGAATCATCACTGTGTTCCTGCAATCAACACAATCAGCAGAATGGTCATTTTCAGATGGGCTGACTTCAATCTGAACTCAATGTTTTATTATTGCTGATCCAGAGACAATTCTCCCACACAAATCCTCGTTTCTACTCACCTTTACAGACACATCGAGCCATCTTTCTGCTGACTTGCTTTGCACCTGTGTGAAAAGATTCACATTGATCTGTTTAGAACCAATATTGAGCATTAGAATGATCTTTAACTCAAAGATTTCACCGCTTATTAAACACCATCAATGAGGGAATTTGAACTATTTTCATTTCTAGGCTTCAGACATCCATCGAATTGAATCAAAACTCAATCCGACTCAATGAAGCTGGAGAGAAATTTCAACAGATTCTTGTCGTTTGATAATCATCCGACACAAAATCCCAGATTATACTCACACTGGGAGAGTCCTCCAGCGATGATTCTGCTGATTGGCTTCTTACCTGTAATAAAATATTCACATTTATAGGAATAGAAATGGGAATTAATGAGGCATCTTGTAAAAAATATGGAAAAAACTACTTCCAAATCAAAGATTTAAACGTTAAATAAGGAATTATTAACTTGTGAGATTTTGGAGTTGGGATGGAGTGAGTGAGTGTTGGAGTGGAGAATCCCTCAGCAAACACCTCCTGTTCCCCACCATGGACCTGCCTTGCATTAAGTTGATCTTTCTCTACACTCGAGCTATGACTGTAACACTACATTCTGCACTCTCTCCTTTCTTTCTCTATGAACGGTATGCTTTGTCTGTATAGCGCGCAAGAAACAATACTTTTCACTGTATACTGATACAAGTGACAATAATAAATCAAATCAGTTATGGGCAAAACGGTTTTTGTTGATAATATATTTGTTAACAATTCTGATAAACAGAAAATTATTCTGATAGATTTTCTCCATTATACTCACACTGGGAGAGTCCTCCAGTGACCGTTCTGCTGATTGGCTTCTTACCTGGAATAAAATATTCACATTTCAATGTTTCGCATTTTGTAAATAATTTTGATTTTTGGAATCATTTCCAGACAAACGTTTTAAATGAGGAAGTGGGAACACTTTCAGTTTTGGAGTTGGGATGGAGTGAGTGAGTGATGGAGTGGAGAATCCCTCAGCAAACACCTCCTGTTCCCCACCACAGCTATAATCATTCCAGCTCTGGGACAGTGGGGTTGTGGCTCGATGGATAAACTAACAGAGACCGAGATTCTCCCTCGATTGGGATTTATTGAGCTGAATCTGCAGTTCCCCTCCAGGAGGGAGCAGGCATTACTGTCTCTAATTGGTGAGAGTGTCAGAGACATTGCTCTCTCAATGCTACTGTTTGTACCTGTCCATTCCTCGGAATAATCAGCTGCCTTTATAGTCAGGAAGGACAGCTTCATTCTCTGGATTTGTGTCCGAGTCTCAGACTCCCCTCCCCCAGGATCTCAGATTAAATTAAATGATTATCTCACACTCCATTCCCACACCCTTACATCCCAGATTTCAAATGCTTCTGTTGATAATTCTGATTCACAGGAAAATACTCGGATACAAAATCCCAGATTATACTCACACTGGGAGAGTCCTCCAGCGATGATTCTGCTGATTGGCTTCTTACCTGTAATAAAATATTCACATTTATAGGAATAGAAATGGGAATTAATGAGGCATCTTGTAAAAAATATGGAAAAAACTACTTCCAAATCAAAGATTTAAACGTTAAATAAGGAATTATTAACTTGTGAGATTTTGGAGTTGGGATGGAGTGAGTGAGTGTTGGAGTGGAGAATCCCTCAGCAAACACCTCCTGTTCCCCACCATGGACCTGCCTTGCATTAAGTTGATCTTTCTCTACACTCGAGCTATGACTGTAACACTACATTCTGCACTCTCTCCTTTCTTTCTCTATGAACGGTATGCTTTGTCTGTATAGCGCGCAAGAAACAATACTTTTCACTGTATACTGATACAAGTGACAATAATAAATCAAATCAGTTATGGGCAAAACGGTTTTTGTTGATAATATATTTGTTAACAATTCTGATAAACAGAAAATTATTCTGATAGATTTTCTCCATTATACTCACACTGGGAGAGTCCTCCAGTGACCGTTCTGCTGATTGGCTTCTTACCTGGAATAAAATATTCACATTTCAATGTTTCGCATTTTGTAAATAATTTTGATTTTTGGAATCATTTCCAGACAAACGTTTTAAATGAGGAAGTGGGAACACTTTCAGTTTTGGAGTTGGGATGGAGTGAGTGAGTGATGGAGTGGAGAATCCCTCAGCAAACACCTCCTGTTCCCCACCACAGCTATAATCATTCCAGCTCTGGGACAGTGGGGTTGTGGCTCGATGGATAAACTAACAGAGACCGAGATTCTCCCTCGATTGGGATTTATTGAGCTGAATCTGCAGTTCCCCTCCAGGAGGGAGCAGGCATTACTGTCTCTAATTGGTGAGAGTGTCAGAGACATTGCTCTCTCAATGCTACTGTTTGTACCTGTCCATTCCTCGGAATAATCAGCTGCCTTTATAGTCAGGAAGGACAGCTTCATTCTCTGGATTTGTGTCCGAGTCTCAGACTCCCCTCCCCCAGGATCTCAGATTAAATTAAATGATTATCTCACACTCCATTCCCACACCCTTACATCCCAGATTTCAAATGCTTCTGTTGATAATTCTGATTCACAGGAAAATACTCGGATACAAAATCCCAGATTATACTCACACTGGGAGAGTCCTCCAGCGATGATTCTGCTGATTGGCTTCTTACCTGTAATAAAATATTCACATTTATAGGAACAGAAATGGGAATTAATGAGGCATCTTGTAAATAATATGGAAAAAACGACTTCCAAATCAAAGATTTAAACGTTCAATAAGGAATTATTAACTTGTGAGATTTTGGAGTTGGGATGGAGTGAGTGAGTGATGGAGTGGAGAATCCCTCAGCAAACACCTCCTGTTCCCCACCACAGCTATAATCATTCCAGCTCTGGGACAGTTGGGGCTGTGGCTCGATGGATAAACTAACAGAGACCGAGATTCTCCCTCGATTGGGATTTATTGAGTTAACTTTGTGACAGAAACCAGCAATAAGAATCATAGAATCATAGAATCCTTACAGTGCAGAAGGAGGCCATTCTGCCCATCGAGTCTGCACTGACAACAATCCCACCCAGGCCCTATCCCCGTAACCCCACGTATATAACCTATTGATCCAGTGACACTAAGGGGCAATATGGCATGGCCAATCAACCTAACCAAATTATTATCCATTCACTGAGGGGAATGTGAAAGATGCTGCCTCAGGATGTCCACAGTTATATCTCCCCTGTTATCATGCTTGTTGTGGAGATGCCAGCGTTGGACTGGGGTGAACACAGTAAGAGTTTTAACAATACCAGGTTAAAGTCCTGGTGTTAAAATGGTGTTTGCTACCAAATAAACCTGTTGGACTTTAACCTGGTGTTGTTAAAACTCTTATCATGCTTGTTGTCAGGGGAGAGCGTTCTCTCTGATTCTAGTATATTCTCAAATTCAGGAAACAAGAGCCATCCACATGACCTCAATCCAACAATCCGCTAACTATACTTGAAGATTCCAGCAGCAATTGAGAACCAGAATCTCCACTCCCAATGTCTCTGGGTGGACATTTAATTCAATAAATTCCTGACTCGAGTCAGAGGAAGTTGGATCAAAGTTTCAACAGATTTTTGTTGTTTGATAATCATCTGACACAAAATGCCAGATTATACTCACACTGGGAGAGTCCTCCAGCGATGATTCTGCTGATTGGCTTCTTACCTGGAATAAAATATTCACATTTCAATGGTCAGAATGGTTTTTGTTGATAATGTGTCTGTTAACAATTCTGATCAACAGGAAAATACTCGGACAGATTTCCCAACTTATACTCACATTGGGAGATTCCTCGATCGATGTCTCCTTTGATTTGGTTTCAACCTGTATTAAAATATTAATAATTCAATATTTAGCACAGTGGCCCAATGAGAAATCTTCTCAATAATCGCAATGTTGGAAATGCCATTGTCCTGATGTGTAGAACGGTGACATTACCTCAACAGTGTCTTCACTCGACTCGAATGAATCACTGTGGCTGTCGACTGTCTCCAAACCTCGGCACTCCACATCAACATCCAGCACCTCATCAGCAAAATATTTCACGCGGCTTGTACACCAACCTTTCTCCTGTGAAAATAAAGCACAATTCTGTTACATTATTGAATGATTCCAGAGGAAGATGCGAAACAGGATCCTGCATGGGTCACTCATTCGCTCGTTCCTGCTCCACCATTCAGTCCAATCAGTAGTGATCTTCAACCTCAACTCACCTTCTCACCCCATCCCATATCCCAAACCTCCCTTAGTGTCCAAAAATCTATCTGCGTCTTGGAGATACTCAATGATTAATCATCCACTGCTCTCTGAGGGAAAGAATTCCAAACATTCACAAGACTTTGAATGAAGAAGTTTCCTTTCAAATCTGTCCAACAGCAAACTCTTTATTCTGTGGGTGGAATTTTCCTGTCTCCCCCAGTCCGGGAATCGGAGCGGGCGGGGGCAGACCATGCAAATGTACATTGACCTCGGGTGGGAATTTCCGACCTTGGGGTGAGTGTAGCTGGAAAATCCCACCCTGTGACCTTGTGTTCCAGATACTATCAGTGGGGAAAGATTTTTCAGCATTTCCCTGTCAAGCCCCTTTAAGAATTCTATCTGTGTGAATTCAATCAGCTCTCATTCTCCTGGGAATATCGGCCGAATCCACTCAGTCTCTCCCCACAGGACAACCTGCACATTCCAGTCTTGTGATCCTACATTCCACATCCTGTCGGGAAAGTCCATCCTTCCTTAGGGAAGGTGAGTAAAACTGCACGCAGTATTCCAGGTGTGAATTCACCAATACTCTGTATCATTGTATTAAGCTTCTGCACCCCTACACTATAATCCCTTTCTAATAACTTTATAACTACAAGCTCAGCACTGAGTTTCTCTGCTATAACTCCGTACACACGAGGTAATCGATGTGACAATCTAACTCTGGACTTACTGCGGACTTCTTGGAACGGAATCGACAGCTGGGATCATCAAATTCCAGTCCGGAATTCTTGGAGCAGACGGTTTCTTTCACAGAGAATGTTAAATCCACGTTGTACGACAATTTTCCTGTGCGATAAACCTAATGAGTGGAAAACAGGTCATTAGTGTCTGAGTGTATCTCGTGTTCCTACCCTGGGCTGGTTCACCCATCAGTGTGAGAGCAATAGAATATTCTGGTCCTGTTTAATAATCAGTGTCTAACTGCACTCTGCAATATTCTTGTCGACTTTAGACAGTGAAACGCACTGAGAGCTGGACACACTTACATCCTTCACTCTTCTCCGGGTTATCCCACACAGATTGGTGATGGCGGTGATTTCATTCAGCTTTCCAACTGACACTCTCAGAGCATCCTTAGGGCTGGGGATTCCTGTAGAGAGAGAAAAGGAAAGTTGTACCAAACACTCCAGCATTCTCCAGTCAATTCTTTCTAACACATTGGTGACATCTCAGTCAGTGAGTCTCACTGGGAAGAAGGTGTTGCTTTATGAGGTGTCTCTCTCTCTCTCTCCAGTACCTACCTGAGCACTGGAGGATCTGCACTGCGGCAATGGTGAGGAGTAAGGATTTCATTCTGTGTCTTGTCTGATCAGCTGGCTGCTTGCGAAGAGTAAAGGAGCTGCTTCTCTCTCTCGCTCTGCCTTTTCCTTACAGCGTTCAGTCTTTATATCCTCACCTCCACCACATTCAAACACTGACTCGTATTGACTCAGTGCGCTGATCCTGGACAGGGGCAGCTGCTGCCAAGTGGCTGCAAAATGGGCACAACTTCCTCCCAATATCATCACCCTGTTTAGATTTGGTGAGATCAGAGATTCTTCCTCAGAATATGAAATAATGAACTGAGAGAGGAGAGGAAATGACCATCTGTGGTTTGAACAAAGCCTCTCTCAGTCCATTGGTGTTTGCAGAGCTGGATATTCTGAGGAAATGTTGCTTCGTACATTCTTGCTTTGAACTTTCCTGCACAAATAATCTATAGCTGACGATGTGCAGTGTTAGCAATGCATAAAGTGCCTGTAAGTTCAGGGGCTGCGTTAATATACTGTGCCTTACCAATCTCTAGAACTTGCTGGTCACTTTGTTTTTGATTCATTCATGGGACATGGGCATCGCTGGCTGGGCCAGCATTTATTGCCCATCCTTAGTTGCCCTTGAGAAGGTGGTGGTGAGCTGCCTTCTTGAAATGCTGATACAGCTGACTTTCTCACTCGGCCATTTCAGAGGGCAGTTGAGAGTCAACCACATTGCTGTGGCTCTGGAGTCACATGTAGGCCTGACTGGGTAAGGACGGCAGATTTCCTTCCCTAAAGGACATTAGTGAATCAGATGGGTTTTTCCGACAATCGACAATGTTTTCATGGTCATCAGTAGATTCTTAATTCCAGATATTTTTTGCTGATATCAAACTGCACCATCTGCCGTGGCGGGATTCGAACCCGGGTCCCCAGAACATTAGCTGAGTTTCTGGATTGATAATAGTTTAGTGATAATACCACTAGGCCATCGCCTTCCCTGACTCCACGCTCTCAGCATCAGTCACCCCTTACTTTTTATAACTTGGTCTTTTGTTTATTCTCTCCTGAGTCATCGGTGTCGCTAGACCAGCATTCATTGCCCATCCTTAATTGCCCTTGAGAAGGTGGTGGTGATCTGCCCCCTTGAACCGCTGCAGTCCATGAGGTGTAGGTACACCCTCAGTTAGGGAGGGGGTTCCAGGATTTTGACCCAGCGACACTGAAGGAACAGTGATATATTTTGAAGTCAGGATGATGAGTGACTTGGAGGGGAACTTCCAGGTGGTGGTGTTCTCATGTGTCTGCTGCCCTTGTTCTTCTAGATGCTGGAGGTTGTGGGTTTGGAAGATGCTGTCGAAGGAATGTTCATTAGTTCTTGCCGTTCATCTTGTAGATGGTACGTACTTCTGATACTGTGCATTGGGGTGGAGGGAGTGAGTGTTTAACATGGTACCCAGAGCGATAATTCAGTGGGATTTCTGAATTGTTCTGTGTGGTGTTGATCTTCTTGAGTGTTGTTGGAGCGACACTCATCCAGGCTAGTGGAAAGTATTCTATCATATTAATATAAGAACTAGCAGCAGGAGTAGGCCATTCAGCCCCTCGAGCCTGCTCTGCCATTTAATACGATCATGGCTGATCTCATCCTAATCTCAATTCCACTTTCCTTCCCGTTCTCCATAACCCTTCAGCCCATTACTCGTTAAAAATCTGTCTATCCCCTCCTTAAATTTACTCAATGTCCCAGCATCCACTGCACTGTGGGGTTGTGAATTCTACAGATTCACAACTCTTTGAGTAAATTAATTTCTCCTCATCTCTCTGTTAAATCTGCTACCCCTTCCCCTAAAACTATGAAAAGTATTGTTTCTTGCACACTATACAGACAAAGCATACCATTCATAGGGAAGGAAAGGAGAGGGTGCAGAATGTAGTGTTACAGTCATAGCTATGGTGCAGAGAAAGATCAACTTAATGCAAGGTAGGTCCATTCAAAAGTCTGATGGCAGCAGAGAAGAAGCTGTTCTTGAGTCGGTCGGTACGTGGCCTCAGACGTTTGTATCTTTTTCCCAATGGTAGAAGGTGGAAGAGAGAATGTCCGGGGTGCGTGGGGTCCTTAATTATGCTGGCTGCTTTACTGAGGCAGGACGAAGTGTAGACGGAGTCAATGGATGGGAGGCTGGTTTGCGTGATGGATTGGGCTACATTCACGACCTTTTGTAGCTTCTTGCGGTCTTGGTCAGAGCAGGAGCCAGACCAAGCTTGGAACTTGAATCTTTCAACTATTTCCACTTTATCCCCATTGATGTAGACTGGGGCATGTTCTCCACTAGGCTTCCTGATGTTGATGACAATCTCCTTCATTTTACTGACATTGAGGGAGAGATTATTGTTGTCACACCAGTTCACCAGATTCTCTATCTGCTTCTCATTGGTTCAGGAGATAGACATTTGGTGCCATTGTTTGTCCTGTCCCCTGATAGCCTATTCCTGTCAGAGTACATTTATCCGCCCGCACCCTCAGTAACTAACACAGGAAATTAGACTGGAGCTGATGGGGCACGACAAATTCTAACTGTATTAACATCATTCCCGATCCTAATCACTTCATGTCAACACAATCAGGGGAGGCAGTGGGGTAGTGATATTGTCACTGGACTAATAATGCACAGACACAGGGCCCTATTTTACCATTTTGATTCCAAGTGTTGGGGGACTTAGACCTGGGAATGTTTCAGATCTGACTTTTAGACCCGTTCTCAGGTTCCCCCGTACACACTCTGCCTGAAAAAATATCAGCAATTCCGAATCACACTGTGGAAGCCTGTGGGTGGGGCTTAACGCGCCCAAAATCCTGCAGCTCCGACCGGCGCCCCCAACTGCGCATGCGCAGAAAAACAAGATAGCAAAATGCTTCCCTGTCACTTCACTCCCGGGCTGGATAATGCCTCCCCCCGGCCCCCGCAGACATTGCCCCACCCCCACAACATTAGTGACACCCTTATCCCCCCCCCCCCTCGCCCCCGCCACCCAAACCGATTGCAGGCTCCCTCCCCCCTTTCCCCCCCACCGATCGCACGCAGAGAGCCGCTTGACGCTCGGAACCTACCTCCTCACTGGACCATGTCGATTCCGAGTCGAATCTGGACGGGTGAATGCGGTGGTAAAGGGGGAAGTGCCGGTAAGTTTGGGTGTGCAGCCCATTAAGTCAATTTAAATGCATCCAAATACATTTAAATTGATGTTGTGCCCATTTCGGGCGCAGTCCCGATTGCGGCCATTTTTGACCCTTAGTAAAAGGGGAACTGACGCGGAGGCGGACACGGATTGCGATACTCGCTGACCACACAACTTTATCAAGTTTTCGTGCCCAAAAACGTGCGCAACTTGATGGTAAAATTGGAGTAATGCTCTGGGGATCCAGGTTCGAATCCCACCATGGCAGATGGTGAAACTTAAATTCAATAAAAAGTCCACAATTAAGTGTCTAATGATGACTCAGGATTGGTGCGACTTTAAGAGTGGTTATTTTTGATGCAGACTCAAAGGACTGAAGGGCCTTTTCTGCACTGTGTGTCTATGACAATGATTCGCTGACCATCAAACCATTGTCGATTGTTATAAACCCATCTGGTTCAGGAATGTCCTTTAGGGAAGGAAATCTGCTGTCCTTACCCAGTCCGGCCTATGTGCCCTCAGGGATGGGTAATAATTGCTGGCCCAGCCAGTGATATCCACATCCCATGAATGAATATTAAAATCCCCATTATACATGGATTAATGATGAATAATATCCCAGTGTCAATGATTGCTAAATCCCAGCTGCTTTGGGTATTTGAGCGTCACGATTCCAGTGATGTTTGTCCATTAGTTTGTGTTGTTGTTACATCGCGAGCTGCCCTCTGGCTCAGATTAAACACTTCCTGACCCTGAGGCAGTTTCTGAATGGAATCCATTGAGAGAAATCACAGCAACTCACTGAGATTCTCTGTAGCTGCAACGTCATCCTGGCAACAGAGGCCATTTAACCTCATGTGTGTAGGCGCTCCATCCCAGGGTTTATTTTGGAATGGGGGATTATTGACAGTTGCGATTGAGTCAATGGTTGGAGTTTCCTGCCTTCCCAGCTCACTCGGCCATGAGGAGGCCTGAGGATTGGTGTGGGAGGGGAAGAGGGGGCGGTGCAAAACCGGGAGAAGCTCAGTATTCAACAGATAAACAAGAGGCGGGAGTTCCGAAGGTCCAGTTTCCCAATTCAGCTAAAAACAGGAACTATATTTCAGCTTACAGCTTGCAATGCCCAAAGCAGAATGTCATGTGAGTGTCACCAGCCAGTGAAATGAATCATGTTGCAGCAATTCTGAGATTGAACCTCTCTCCCTTAGGATATTGAAACCATTTTCACCCGTGGAGGCAGCTGGTCTGCAAATTGCTGCTGTTTATTTAACTTATTATCAAGGCCGGTGAGCTTGACATCCGTGGTAGGGAAGTTGTTGGAGAGGATTCTTAGAGACAGGATGTATGTGCATTTAGAACGGAACAATCTCATTAGTGACAGACAGCATGGTTTTGTAAGAGGGAGGTCGTGCCTTACAAATTTGGTGGAGTTTTTTGAGGAAGTGACAAAAACGGTTGATGAAGGAAGGACCGTGGATGTCGTCTATATGGATTTCAGTAAGGCATTTGACAAAGTCCCACATGGCAGGTCGGTTAAGAAGGTTAAGGCTCATGGGATACAAGGAGAAGTGGCTAGATGGGTGGAGAACTGGCTTGGCCATAGGAGACAGAGGGTAGCGGTCGAAGGGTCTTTTTCCGGCTGGAGGTCTGTGACCAGTGGTGTTCCGCAGGGCTCTGTACTGGGGCCACTGCTATTTGTGATATATATAAATGATTTGGAAGAAGGTGTAACTGGTGTAATCAGCAAGTTTGCGGATGACACGAAGATGGCTGGACTTACAGATAGCGATGAACATTGTCGGGCAATACAGCAGGATATAGATAGGCTGGAAAATTGGGCGGAGAGGTGGCAGATGGAGTTTAATCCGGATAAATGCGAAGTGATGCATTTTGGAAGAAATAATGTAGGGAGGAGTTATACAATAAATGGCAGAGTCATCAGGAGTATAGAAACACAGAGGGACCTAGGTGTGCAAGTCCACAAATCCTTGAAGGTGGCAACACAGTTGGAGAAGGTGGTGAAGAAGGTATATGGTATGCTTGCCTTTATAGGATGGGGTATAGAGTATAAAAGCTGGAGTCTGATGATGCAGCTGTATAGAACGCTGGTTAGGCCACATTTGGAGTACTGCGTCCAGTTCTGGTCGCCGCACTACCAGAAGGACGTGGAGGCGTTAGAGAGAGTGCAGAGAAGGTTTACCAGGATGTTGCCTGGTATTGAGGGTCTTAGCTATGAGGAGAGATTGGGTAAACTGGGGTTGTTCTCCTTGGAAAGACGGAGAATGAGGGGAGATCTAATAGAGGTGTACAAGATTATGAAGGGTATAGATAGGGTGAATAGTGGGAAGCTTTTTCCCAGGTCGGAGGTGACGATCACGAGGGGTCACGGGCTCAAGGTGAGAGGGGCGAAGTATAACTCAGATATCAGAGGGACGTTTTTTACACAGAGGGTGGTGGGGGCCTGGAATGCGCTGCCAAGTAGGGTGGTGGAGGCAGGCACGCTGACATCGTTTAAGACTTACCTGGATAGTCACATGAGCAGCATGGGAATGGAGGGATAAACAAACGATTGGTCTAGTTGGACCAAGGAGCGGCACAGGCTTGGAGGGCCGAAGGGCCTGTTTCCTGTGCTGTACTGTTCTTTGTTCTTTGTTCTTTGCTGTAAAACTTTACATCCCAGCTGCTCTCGAGTGGCAATTGCCAGGCAGGCCACAGATAACCTGGCTTAGAACGCAGATGGCCACGGTGGGAGAGATGGGATTCCCATGGGGAGACGGCCAGAATGTAGCCAAAGATAGAGATAGTTGTCCCCAGCTCAAATCAGCCTTGAGGGCTCAGTGGTTAGCATTGCTGCCTCACAGCGCAAGGGTCCGAGGTTTGAATCCCGGCCTCGGGTCACTATCTGTGTGGAGTTTGCATGTTCTCCCCGTGTCTGCATGGGTTTCCTCGGGTGCTCTGGTTTCCTCCCACAGTCCAAAGATGTGCGGGCTAGGTTGATTCGGCAGAATAAATTGACACCAACGTCAGAACGTAGAACATAGAACATTACAGCGCAGTACAGGCCCTTCGGCCCTCGATGTTGCGTCGACCAGTGAAACCAATCTAAAGCCCATCTAACCTACACTATTCCAATATATCCATATGTTTATCCAATAACCATTTGAATGCTCTTAATGTTGACGAGTCCACGACTGCTGCAGGCAGGGCATTCCACGCGCTTACTACTCTCTGAGTAAAGAACCTGCCTCTAACATCTGTCCTATATCTCGCACCTCTCAATTTAAAGCTAAGTTCCCTCGTGCTAGCCATCACCATCCGAGGAAAAAGGCTCTCACTGTCCACCCTATCTAATCCTCTGATCATCTTGTATGCCTCTAGTAAGTCACCTCTTAACCTTCTTGTCTTTAACGATTTTCCCACCATACCAGGCAACATCCTGGTAAATCACCTCTGCACCCTTTCCAACACTTCCACATCTTTCCTATAATGCGGCGACCAGAACTGTACGCAATACTTCAAATGCGGCCGCACCAGAGTTTTGTACAATTGCAGCATGACCTCCTGGCTCCGAAACTCAATCCCTCTACCAATAAAAGCTAACACTCCGTACGCCTTCTTAACAACCCTATCAACCTGGGTGCCAACTTTCAGGGATCTATGCACATGGACACCCAGATCCCTCTGTTCATCCACACTACCAAGTATCTTACCATTAGCCATGTACTCTGTATTCCTGTTACTCCTTCCAAAGTGAGTCACTTCACACTTTTCCACATTAAACTCCATTTGCCACCTCTCAGCCCAGCTCTGCAGCTTATCTATGTCCCTCTGTAACCTGCCACTTCCCTCCGCACTGTCTACAACTCCACCGACTTTAGTGTCATCCTCAAATTTACTAATCCATCCTTCTACGCCCTCATCCAGGTCATTAATAAAAATGACAAACAGCAGTGGCCCCAAAACAGATCCTTGCGGTACACCACTAGTAACTGAACTCCAGGATGAATATTTCCCATCAACCACCACCCTCTGTTTTCTTACAGCTAGCCAATTCCTGATCCAAACTACTAAATCACCCTCAATCCCATGTGTCCGTATTTTCTGCAAACGCTTACCATGGGGAACCTCATCAAACGCTTTGCTGAAATCCATATACACCACATCAACCGCTTTACCATCATCCACCTCTTTGGTCACCTTCTCAAAGAACTCAATAAGGTTTGTGAGGCACGACCTACCCTTCACAAACCCGTGCTGACTATCCCTAATCAAATTATACCTTTCTAGGTGATTATAAATCCTATCTCTTATAATCCTTTCCAATACTTTGCCCACAGCAGAAGTAAGGCTCACCGATCTGTAATTACCAGGGTTGTCCCTACTCCCCTTCTTGAACAAGGGGACAACATTTGCTATCCTCCAGTCTTTTGGCACTGTTCCTGTAGACAAGGACGACACAAAGATCAAAACCAAAGGCTCTGCAATCTCCTCTCTAGCCTCCCAGAGAATCCTAAGATAAATCCCATCCGGCCCAGGGGACTTATCTATTTTTACCCTTTCCAGAATTGCTAACACCTCCTCCTTATGAACCTCAATCCCGTCCAGTCCAACAGCCTGCATCTCAGTACTCCCCTCGACAACACTGTCCCTCTCCAGTGTGAATACCGACGAAAAATATTCATTTAGTGCCTCTCCTATCTCTTCAGACTCCACGCACAACTTCCCACTACTGTCCTTGACTGGCCCTAATCTTACCCTAGTCATTCTTTTACTCCTGACATACCTATAGAAAGCTTTAGGGTTTTCCTTAATCCTACCTGCCAAAGACTTCTCATGTCCCCTCCTGGCTCTTCTTAAATCTTTCTTTAGGTCCTTCCTGGTGAACTTGTTACTCTCAAGTGCCCTAACTAAGCCTTCACGTCTCATCTGAACATAAGTCTCCTTCTTCCTCTTCACAAGAGATTCAACCTCCTTAGTAAACCACGATTCCCTCACACGTCTGCTTCCTCCCTGCCTGGCAGGTACATATTTTTCGAGGACACGTAGTAGCTGTTCCTTGAACAAGCTCCACATTACAATTGTGCCCATCCCCTGCAGTTTCCTTCCCCAACCTATGCCAGCTAAATCTCGCCTAATCCCATCATAATTTCCATTCCCCCAGATATAACTCTTGCCCTTTGGTATATACCTATCCCTTTCCATTGCTCAGGTAAACGTAATTGAATTGTGGTCACTGTCACCAAAGTGCTCACCTACCTCCAAATCTAACACCTGGCCTGGTTCATTACCCAGTACCAAATCCAATGTGGCCTCGCCTCTTGTTGGTCTATCTACATACTGCGTCAGGAAGCCTTCTGCACACATTGGACAAAAACTGACCCCTCTAAAGTACTCGAACTGTAGCTTTTCCAGTCAATATTTGTAAAGTTAAAGTCCCCCAGTACAACTACCCTGTTACTTATGCTCCTATCCAGAATCATCTTTGCAATCTTTTCCTCTACATCTCTGGAACTTTTCGGAGGTCTATAAAAAACTCCCAACAGGGTGACCTCTCCTTTCCTGTTTCTAACCTCAGCCCAAACTACCTCAGTAGACGAGTCCTCATCAAATGTCCTTTCTGCCACCGTAATACTGTCCTTGACTAACAATGCCACACCTCCCCCTCTTTTACCACCTTCCCTGCACTTACTGAAACATCTAAACCCTGGAACCTGCAACAACCATTCCTGTCCCTGCTCTATCCATGTCTCTGAGATGGCCACAACATTGAAATCCCAGGTACCAACCCATGCTGCAAGCTCACCCACCTTATTCCGGATGCTCCTGGCGTTGAAGTATACACACTTCAAACCACCTTCCTGCCTGCCAGTACATTCCTGCGATCCTGAAACCTCATCCATGACCTCACTACTCTCAACCTCCTGTACACTGGAGCTACAATTCAGGTACCCACCCCCCTGCTGAATTAGTTTAAACCCTCCCGAAGAGCATTAGCAAATTTCCCCCCCAAGATATTGGTACCCCTCTGGTTCAGGTGCAGACCATCCTGTTTGTAGAGGTCCCACCTACCCCAGAAAGAGCCCCAATTGTCCAGGTATCTGAATCCCTCCCTCCTGGACCATCCCTGTAGCCACGTGTTCAACTGCTCTCTCTCCCTATTCCTCTCCTCACTATCACGTGGCACGGGTAACAAACCAGAGATAACAACTTTGTTTGTTCTCGCCCTAAGCTTCCACCCTAACTCCCTGAATTTCTGCCTTACATCCCCATCCCTTTTCCTACCTATGTCTTGAGTGCCTATGTGAACCACAACTTGGGGCTGGTCCCCCTCCCCCTTAAGGATTTTGAAAACACGATCCGAGACATCATAGACTCTGGCTCCTGGGAGACATCACACCAACCGCGTTAGGGGGGCTTAGCAGGATAAATGAGGGTTAAGGGAATAGGGCCTGGGTGGGATTGTGGTTGGTACAGACTCGATGGGCCAAATGGCCTCTTTCTGCACTGTCGGGATCCTATGATTAAGGAACATTACGGATGAAGAGGAGAAGTAGCCTTCTCCGCATTGGCTGTTGCCTGTGCTGCTTCTTCAGAGTGAAGATCATTGAGTTGTTTGAATGTAGCAGCCAATAAAGGCCATTCTAAGCTGGTGGTCAGAGGGTCACCGTGTTTGTCCATTGGTCAGAATTGGAGAGGTGCTGGGTCGAGTTGAGATCTAGTCCTTTTGAACAAAGTGATTGTTTCACACACAGGCAGTGCGGTGTGTCTCCTCCAGAGAGACTCCAGACTGATTCCGGTAGTTCCTTCAAACTGGTTTACTTACACGCTGTCCGCTATCTACACAGTGGCACAGTGGTTAGCACTGCTGCCTCACAGCGACAGGGTTCGATACCCGACTTGGGTCACTGTCTGTGTGCAGTTTTCACGTTCTCCCCGTGTCTGCGTGGGTTTCCTCCGGGTGCTCCGGTTTCCTCCCACAGTCCGAAAAACATGATGGTAAGGTGGATTGGCCATGCTAAATTCACCCTCAGTGAACCAGAACAGGCGCTGGGATGCGGTGACTCGGGGATTTTCTCAGTAACTTAATTGCAGTGTTAATGTAACCTAGTTGTGACGCTAATAAATAGACTTTAAAACTTGTGAGTAGGGTGGTGGGTGGATCACGGTGTAATGATCCTGTAACAAACTCCCCTCTGAAAAATGACACACAGTCAAGATACCCATTCATATACAAACCAATGCTTTGTGCCTGAGAGCCTGTCCCTGCAGTGGGCAGTGTAAAATTTGGGTCAATTGTCCTGTTAATGAGCTCAATGGTGCGGCAACAATAATCTCTCCCTCAATGTCAACAAAACGAAGGAGATTGTCATCGACTTCAGGAAGCGTAAAGGAGAACATGCCCCTGTCTACATCAATGGGAACGAAGTAGAAAGAGTCGAGAGCTTCACATTTTTAGGTGTCCAGATCACCAACAACCTGTCCTGGTCCCCCCCATGCCGACACTATAGTTAAGAAAGCCCCACCAATGCCTCTACTTTCTCGGAAGACGAAGGAAATTTGGCATGTCAGCTACGACTCTCACCAACCTTTACAAATGCACCATAGAAAGCACTCTTTCTGGTTGTATCACAGCTTGGTATGGCTCCTGCTCTGCCCTAGACCGCAAGGAACTACAAAAGGTCGCAAATGTAGCCCAATCCATTACGCAAACCAGCCTCCCATCCATTGACTCTGTCTACACTTCCCGCTGCCTCGGCGAAGCAGCCAGCATAATCAAGGACCCCACACACCCTGGACATTCTCTCTTTCACCTTCTTTCTTCGGGAATAAGATACAAAATTTGAGGTCACGTACCAACCAATTCAAGAACAGCTTCTTCCCTGCTGCCGTCAGACTTTTGAATGGACTTTCCGTGCATTAAGTTGGTCTTTCTCTACACCCTAGCTATGACTGTAACACTACACTCTACACTCTCTCCTTTCCTTCTCTATGAACGGTATGTTTTGTCTGTGTACTGCGCAAGAAACAATACTTTTCACTGTATGTTAATACATGTGACAATAGTAGAACATAGAACATAGAACATAGAACAACTACAGCACAAACAGGCCCTTCGACCCACAAGTTGTGCGGGACACATCCCTACCTTCTAGACCTACCTATAACCCTCCATCCTATTAAGTCCCATGTACTCATCCAGGAGTCTCTTAAAAGACCCCATCGAGTTTGCCTCCACTGCCACTGACGGCAGCCGATTCCACTCACCCACCACCCTCTGTGTGAAAAACTTACCCCTAACATCTCCCCTGTACCTACCCCCCAGCACCTTAAACCTGTGTCCTCTCGTAGCAGACATTTCCACCCTGGGAAAAAGCCTCTGAGAGTCCACCCAATCTATGCCTCTCAACATCTTATACACCTCTATTAGGTCTCCTCTCATCCTTCGTGTCTCCAAGGAGAAAAGACCGAGCTCCCTCAGCCTATCCTCATAAGGCATGCAACTCAATCCAGGCAACATCCTTGTAAATCGCCTCTGCACCCTTTCAATCTTTTCCTTCCTATAGTGAGGCGACCAGAACTGAGCACAGTCCTCCAAGTGGGGTCTGATGAGGGTCTTATATAGCTGCATCATTATCCCCGGACTCCTAAACTCAATCCCTCGATTGATAAAGGCCAGCACACCGTACGCCTTCTTAACCACCTCCTCCACCTGCGGGGCCGATTTCAGAGTCCTATGGACCCGGACCCCAAGGTCTTTCTGATCCTCTACAGCACTAAGAGTCTTTCCCTTTATATTGTACTCCTTCATCCCATTTGACCTACCAAAATGGATCACAACGCATTTATCTGGGTTGAAGTCCATCTGCCAATTGTCCGCCCAGTCTTGCATTCTATCTATGTCCCTCTGTAACTTCTGACATCCCTCCAGACTATCCACAACCCCACCAACCTTCGTGTCGTCGGCTAACTTACCAACCCATCCCTCCGCTTCCTCATCCAGGTCATTGATGAAAATGACAAACAGCAAGGGTCCCAGAACAGATCCCTGGGGTAAATCAAAGCAAATCAATTGTCCAGGAATGGTTTATTTAAAATGGTCACCAGGCTGCTGATTTTGGCACACATCCTAAAGCATTGTGGGAAAATTGCAGACTTACAGTAAGAAGTCTCACAACACCAGGTTAAAGTCCAACAGGTTTATTTGGTGGCCTTGCTACCAGATAAACCTAATGGACTTTAACCTGGTGTTGTGAGACTTCTTACTGTGTTTACCCCAGTCCAACACCGGCATCTCCACATTTGGGATTTTTACACAGAGGGTGGTGAATGTCTGGAACGCGCTGCCTGAGGGGGTGGTGGGAGCAGGTACGATAGCGGCATTTAAGGGGCATCTAGATGAATACATGAATAGGATGTGAATGGAAGGATACGGACTCTGTAAGTGCGTACGGTTTTAGTTTAGGCCGGTATCATGATCGGCGCAGGCTTGGAGGGCCGGAGGGCCTGTTCCTGTGCTGTAATTTTCTTTGTTCTTTGCCCTATTTTCCTGTTTCTGTACTCGTTAGCATGTGGCACCGGGAGTAATCCAGAGATTACAACCATTGAGATTCTGCTTTTTAATCTCCTGCCAAGTTCCCTGAATTCTGAGATGGGTTTTTCTGACAATCGACAATGGTTCCATGGTCATCAGAGGATTCTTAATTCCTGATATTTTTATTGAATTAAAATTCCACCGGTTGCTGTGGAGGGATTTGAAACAGGGTCCCCAGAATATTAGCTGACTTTCTGGATTAATAGTCTAGCGATAATACTACTGGGCCATCGTCTCCCTGACAAGATATTATTTTAGGAAACAGTTTCTAATGTTTTATATGAATGCATCCTGCAAGCTGCTTTTGCCAAATTGGTTTGTCTAGTCCACATGAAGATTAAAATCTCCCACAACAATCGCGTTGCCTTTGTTCCAGATTCCTCTTATTTGATGGTGAATAGACTATCCAATGGTATGACAATCCAGTAGTCACATGGTTAACGTTTTGAGTCACATGACTCTTCTCCAAAACACAGTCACCACGAGTGAGACTAGTTTTCAATCTGAGAATTATTAATTGAATTTCCCGAGCGTTAGCCCGGGCCCCTGGATTACTAATCCAGTCACATTCCCACTATCCCTGTACACCCCCGCCTCCCTGAATTCAACTTCCTCATCTTCTGAGCCCAGAGCCTCCCTAGCTACTATCTTTATGTCAATTTTTATTGTCAAGGCGACTGCTCTTTAGAAACTCCAGTTAATCGAGACATGGGTGGCACAGTGGTGAGCACTGCTGCCTCACAGCGCCAGGGACCTGGGTTCGATTCTCGCCTTGGGTCACTGTCTCTGCGGACTCTGCACATTCTCCCCGTGTCTGCGTGGGTTTCCTCCGGGTGCTCCGGTTTTTTCCCACAGTCCGAAAGATGTGCTGGTTATGTGCATTGGCCGTGCTAAATTCTCCCTCAGTGAAACCGAACAGGCGCCGGAGTGTGGCGACTAGGGTATTTTCACAGTGACTTCATTGAGGTGTCAATGTAAGCCTACTTGTGTCACTAATAAATAAACTTAAAAGCTTTTTAACATCCGGATCAATGAAACAGAATTCATTACCACAGGAAGTAGTTGATGCCAAAACATTGAATATATTCATGAGGCGGCTGGATATAGCACTTGGGGCGAATGGGATCAAAGGTTATGAGGAGAAAGCAGGATTAGGCTATTGAGTTGGGTGATCAGCCATGATCGTGATGAATGGTGGAGCAGGCTCGAAGGGCCGAATGGCCTCCTCCTGCTCCTATCTTCTACGTTTCTAATTAAACACTGATTCCCACAAGAAAAGCTTCAGTAATATTGACTGCTAGTTTCACCATGGGGAACAAGCCTTCACTTTCACTGATTTTAGTGCAGACTGGGAGATAAGAAAGGAGTTTTCCTCCAATCCCCCTCGTACACCTTCCCTCGACCAGTTTCAGCTGTGAAGCCCCGATCCCTGAGCAGCTCCCCGGAGACTGGGGAAAGTGGTCCCAGTGTGTGATAGGCTGCTCCCAGCGTTCTGAGCTCCCAACCAATCAGTGAAAGCAGCAGCAACATCTGGAGGAACATCAGGAAATATTCTCTTCACACTTTTATTATGATCCACAGAATACAACAACAACACACACCAAAGGACAGAACATTTACAAACAATAGAATCTTCCAGTTACAGTGAAATGTACAGTCAGGAACCCCAGGCCACCCCTCTCCCCCACTCACCCTCCCCCTCCCTCCCCCCTGCTGCCTTTATACATGAAGGAGTAAAGGACAGTTGAGAACATCTTCTTCAATGGGAATGAGGTCTTCTTGTGTTGACACCAAGCTGGCTCTTTCAGACGTTTCATTCAGGGTCAGTGTGGGACTCTTGAATCATCACTGTGTTCCTGCAATCAACACAATCAGCAGAATGGTCATTTTCAGATGGGCTGACTTCAATCTGAACTCAATGTTTTATTATTGCTGATCCAGAGACAATTCTCCCACACAAATCCCCGTTTCTACTCACCTTTACAGACACATCGAGCCATCTTTCTGCTGACTTGCTTTGCACCTGTGTGAAAAGATTCACATTGATCTGTTTAGAACCAATATTGAGCACTAGAATGATCTTTAACTCAAAGATTTCACCGCTTATTAAACACCATCAATGAGGGAATTTGAACTATTTTCATTTCTAATCTCCAGACATCCATCGAATTGAATCAAAACTCAATCCGACTCAATGAAGCTGGAGAGAAATTTCAACAGATTCTTGTCGTTTGATAATCATCCGACACAAAATCCCAGATTATACTCACACTGGGAGAGTCCTCCAGCGACGATTCTGCTGATTGGCTTCTTACCTGTAATAAAATATACACATTTATAGGGACAGAAATGGGAATTAATGAGGCACCTTGTAAAAAATATGGAAAAAACTACTTCCAAATCAAAGATTTAAACGTTAAATAAGGAATTATTAACTTGGGAGATTTTGGAGTTGGGATGGAGTGAGTGAGTGTTGGAGTGCAGAATTCCTCAGCAAACACCTCCTGTTCTCCACCATGGACCTGCCTCGCATGAAGTTGATCTTTCTCTACACCCGAGCTATGACTGTAACACTACATTCTGCACTCTCTCCTTTCTTTCTCTATGAATGGTATGCTTTGTCTGTATAGCGCGCAAGAAACAATACTTTTCACTGTATACTGATACAAGTGACAATAATAAATCAAATCAGTTATGGGAAAAACGGTTTTTGTTGATAATATATTCGTTAACAATTCTGATAAACAGAAAATTATTCTGATAGATTTTCTCCATTATACTCACACTGGGAGAGTCCTCCAGTGACCGTTCTGCTGATTGGCTTCTTACCTGGAATAAAATATTCACATTTCAATGTTTCGCATTTTGTAAATAATTTTGATTTTTTGGAATCATTTCCAGACAAACGTTTTAAATGAGGAAGTGGGAACACTTTCAGTTTTGGAGTTGGGATGGAGTGAGTGAGTGATGGAGTGGAGAATCCCTCAGCAAACACCTCCTGTTCCCCACCACAGCTATAATCATTCCAGCTCTGGGACTGTGGGGCTGTGGCTCGATGGATAAACTAACAGAGACCGAGATTCTCCCTCGATTGGGATTTATTGAGCTGAATCTGCAGTTCCCCTCCAGGAGGGAGCAGGCATTACTGTCTATAATTGGTGAGAGTGTCAGAGACATTGCTCTCTCAATGCTACTGTTTGTACCTGTCCATTCCTCGGAATAATCAGCTGCCTTTATAGTCAGGAAGGACAGCTTCATTCTCTGGATTTGTGTCCGAGTCTCAGACTCCCCTCCCTCAGGATCTCAGATTAAAGTAAATGATTATCTCACACTCCATTCCCACACCGTTACATCTCAGATTTCAAATGCTTCTGTTGATAATTCTGATTCACAGGAAAATACTCGGATACAAAATCCCAGATTATACTCACACTGGGAGAGTCCTCCAGCGATGATTCTGCTGATTGGCTTCTTACCTGTAATAAAATATTCACATTTATAGGAACAGAAATGGGAATTAATGAGGCATCTTGTAAATAATATGGAAACAACTAGTTCCAAATCAAAGATTTAAATGTTAAATAAGGAATTATTAACTTGTGAGATTTTGTAGTTGGGATGGAGTGAGTGAGTGATGGAGTGGAGAATCCCTCAGCAAACACCTCCTGTTCCCCACCACAGCTATAATCATTCCAGCTCTGGGACAGTGGGGTTGTGGCTCGATGGATAAACTAACAGAGACCGAGATTATTCATCAGTGTGTCCCTGAGGGGCATGGACAGGGTGGATAGGGAGCAGCTGTTCCCCTGAGTTGAAGGGTCAGTTACGAGGGGTCACAAGTTAAAAGTGAGGGGTGGGAGGTTTAGGGGGGATTTGAGGAAAAACATTTTCACCCAGAGGGTGGTGAGGGTCTGGAATGTGCTGCCTGGGAGGGTGGTGGAGGAGGGATGCCTCACATCCTTTAAAAAGTACCTGGATGAGCACTTGGCACATCATAACATTCAGGGCGATGGGCCAAGTGCTGGCCAGTGGGATTAGGTGGGGAGGTCAGGGCCTTTCATGCATTGGTGCAGACTCGATGGGCCGAAGGGCCTCTTCTGCACTGTAGGATTCTGTGATTCTGTGAGCCAATCACAGAGCTTTGCTGCAGTATATTTGGGACTCTCACTTCCTCACTGAGTTAAATGTTTGTTCCGAATGATCCCATCCATTTGAAACGATGTTCTGTATTATTTACAGGCTGGAGTTCGTCTGAACTCCCAACCAATCAGTGAAAGCAGCAGCAACATCTGGAGGAACATCAGGAAATATTCTCTTCACACTTTTATTATGATCCACAGAATACAACAACAACACACACCAAAGGACAGAACATTTACAAACAATAGAATCTCCCAGTTACAGTGAAATGTACAGTCAGGAACCCCAGGCCCCCCGCCCCGCCACCCAAACCAACCCCACCCCTGCCCCCCTGCCCCGTCCCACCCCCCACCGCCCTTATACATGAAGGAGTAAAGGACAATTGAGAACATCTTCTTCAATGGGAATGAGGTCTTGTGTTGACACCAAGCTGGCTCTTTCAGACGTTTCATTCCGGGTCAGAACCAATATTGAGCATTAGAATGATCTTTAACTCAAAGATTTCACTGCTTATTAAACACCAGCAACGAGGGAATTTGAATTCCATCAATTCTGAGTCTCTAACATCCTCCTCCAGGTATCCGGCCCCAACAGGACTTGGTGACCACGGATTCCCATTGGATTGCTCCATCATTCCACTGGACCAGTCACTGTAGTGGTTTGCCATTGCATTCTGCTGTGTGACTGTCCAGGGAACGCTCCCACTCTCATCCCCCCGCCATCGGGGGCACGGAGGTGCGGGGGGAGGGTGGGGGGCTATTGGGAAGATTTAAAGGATGGGAATCAACCTGTTTGGCCGCATTATAAACACACCTTCCGTCACCAACAATTCCCAGGGTGGGACTGAAACCCAGAGCCTCAAACCCACAGGTAGCGACGCTACCCACAGAACCATTGCTCTCAATATACATTTAACTGAATCACAATTCTGAGTGGGATCCGACTCAATGAAGCTGGAGAGACATTTCAACGGGTTCTTGTCGTTTGATAATCATCTGACACAAAATCCCAGATTATACTCACACTGGGAGTGTCCTCCAGCGATGATTCTGCTGATTGGCTTCTTACCTGTAATAAAATATTCACATTTATCGGGACAGAAATGGGAATTAATGAGGCATCTTGTAAATCATATGGAAAAACACTACTTCCAAATCAAAGATTTAAATGTTAAATAAGGAATTATTAACTTGTGAGATTTTGGAGTTGGGATGGAGTGAGTGAGTGATGGAGTGGAGAATCCCTCAGCAAACACCTCCTGTTCCCCACCACAGCTATAATCATTCCAGCTCTGGGACAGTTGGGGCTGTGGCTCGATGGATAAACTAACAGAGACCGAGATTCTCCCTCGATTGGGATTTATTGAGTTAACTTTGTGACAGAAACCAGCAATAAGAATCATAGAATCATAGAATCCCCACAGTGCAGAAGGAGACCATTCTGCCCATCGAGTCTGCACTGACAACAATCCCACCCAGGCCCTACCCCCATAACCCCACGTATATAACCTATTGATCCAGTGACACTAAGGGGCAATATGGCATGGCCAATCAACCTAACCAAATTATTATCCATTCACTGAGGGGAATGTGAAAGATGCTGCCTCAGGATGTCCACAGTTATATCTCCCCTGTTATCATGCTTGTTGTCAGGGGAGAGGGTTCTCTCTGATTCTAGAATATTCTAAAATTCAGGAAACAAGAGCCATCCACATGACCTCAATCCAACAATCCGCTAATTATGCTTGAAGATTCCAGCAGCAATTGAGAATCAGAATCTCCACTCCCAATGTCTCTGGGTGGACATTTAATTCAATAAATTCCTGACTCGAGTCAGAGGAAGCTGGATCAAAGTTTCAACAGATTCTTATTGTTTGATAATCATCTGACACAAAATGCCAGATTATACTCACATTGGGAGAGTCCTCCAGCGATGATTCTGCTGATTGGCTTCTTACCTGGAATAAAATATTCACATTTCAATGGTCAGAATGGTTTTTGTTGATAATGTGTCTGTTAACAATTCTGATCAACAGGAAAATACTCGGACAGATTTCCCAATTTATACTCACATTGGGAGATTCCTCGATCGATGTCTCCTTTGATTTGGTTTCAACCTGTATTAAAATATTAATAATTCAATATTTAGCACAGTGGCCCAATGAGAAATCTCTCAATAATCGCAATGTTGGAAATGCCATTGTCCTGATGTGTAGAACGGTGACATTACCTCAACGGTGTCTTCACTCGACTCGAATGAATCTCTGTGGCTGTCAACTGTCTCCAAACCTCGGCACTCCACATCAACATCCAGCACCTCATCAGCAAAATATTTCACGCGGCTTTTACACCAACCTTTCTCCTGTGTAAATAAAGCACAATTCTGTTACATTATTGAATGATTCCAGAGGAAGATGCGAAACAGGATCCTGCATGGGACACTCATTCGCTCGTTTCTGCTCCACCATTCAGTCCAATCAGGAGTGATCTTCAACCTCAACTCACCTTCTCACCCCATCCCGTATCCCAAAACTCCCTTAGTGTCCAAAAATCTATCTGCGTCTTGGAGATACTCAATGATTAATCATCCACTGCTCTCTGAGGGAAAGAATTCCAAACATTCACAAGACTTTGAATGAAGAAGTTTCCTTTCAAATCTGTCCAACAGCAAACTCTTTATTCTGTGGGTGGAATTTTCCTGTCTCCCCCAGTCCGGGAATCGGAGCGGGCGGGGACAGACCATGCAAATGTACATTGACCTCGGGTGGGAATTTCCGACCTTGGGGTGAGTGTAGCTGGAAAATCCCACCCTGTGACCTTGTGTTCCAGATACTATCAGTGGGGAAAGATTTTTCAGCATTTCCCTGTCAAGCCCCTTTAAGAATTCTATCTGTGTGAATTCAATCAGCTCTCATTCTCTTGGGAATATCGGCCGAATCCACTCAATCTGTCCTCACAGGACAACCTGCACATTCCAGTCTTGTGATCCTACATTCCACATCCTGTCGGGAAAGTCCATCCTTCCTCAGGGAAGGTGAGTAAAACTGCACGCAGTGTTCCAGGTGTGAATTCACCAATACTCTGTATCATTGTATTAAGCTTCTGCACCCCTACACTATAATCCCTTTCTAATAACTTTATAACTACAAGCTCAGCACTGAGTTTCTCTGCTATAACTCCGTACACACGAGGTAATCGATGTGACAATCTAACTCTGGACTTACTGCGGACTTCTTGGAACGGAATCGACAGCTGGGATCATCAAATTCCAGTCCGGAATTCTTGGAGCAGACGGTTTCTTTCACAGAGAATGTTAAATCCACGTTGTACGACAATTTTCCTGTGCGATAAACCTAATGAGAGGAAAACAGGTCATTAGTGTCTGAGTGTATCTCGTGTTCCTACCCTGGGCTGGTTCACCCATCAGTGTGAGAGCAATAGAATATTCTGGTCCTGTTTAATAATCAGTGTCTAACTGCACTCTGCAATATTCTTGTCGACTTTAGACAGTGAAACGCACTGAGAGCTGGACACACTTACATCCTTCACTCTTCTCCGGGTTATCCCACACAGATTGGTGATGGCGGTGATTTCATTCAGCTTTCCAACTGACACTCTCAGAGCATCCTTAGGGCTGGGGATTCCTGTAGAGAGAGAAAAGGAAAGTTGTACCAAACACTCCTGCATTCTCCAGTCAATTCTTTCTAACACATTGGTGACATCTCAGTCAGTGAGTCTCACTGGGAAGAAGGTGTTGCTTTATGAGGTGTCTCTCTCTCTCTCTCCAGTACCTACCTGAGCACTGGAGGATCTGCACTGCGGCAATGGTGAGGAGTAAGGATTTCATTCTGTGTCTTGTCTGATCAGCTGGCTGCTTACGAAGAGTAAAGGAGCTGCTTCTCTCTCTCGCTCTGCCTTTTCCTTACAGCGTTCAGTCTTTATATCCTCACCTCCACCACATTCAAACACTGACTCATATTGACTCAGTGCGCTGATCCTGGGCAGGGGCCGCTGCTGCCAAGTGGCTGCAAAATGGGCACAACTTCCTCCCAATATCATCACCCTGTTTAGATTTGGTGAGATCAGAGATTCTTCCTCAGAATATGAAATAATGAACTGAGGGAGGAGAGGAAATGACCATCTGTGGTTTGAACAAAGCCTCTCTCAGTCCATTGGGAATAACTCCAGAATGATTCCATTTTGGGAATGTTGACATTATTGGTCTCACTTCCTGCATCAAACATTATCTCCAGAAACTTTGCTGGAAGCACTGAGGTGTTTCTGTGACGGTGAGTTTAATGTAAAGCAGGGTTTGATTTTTGGAATAACAATCTTCCTCTGTCATTTTCATATCCGTTTTCCCGCTGCTTCCTTTCCATCCCTCTCCCTAGTTCATTCCCTGTTGGGGACTTGACTCCATGGTGACCAGTAGCTGACCTGTGACCCCGCAGTGTCCACTCTCCATGTCAGCGTGGACACAGTAAGTGCGTATCGGCCTTGTCTCTGTGGAGAGAATCCCAGAGGAGCAAACACACACTGATTTCAACAGATCCACCCAACATGGGATCAGTCGATCCCACTGGAGATCTGGAATCCTGTCCGATTCCAATCCCAGAGCCAATCAATTGTCACTCTTCAAAAGTGTTTGTCGCTGTGGTCAGCTGACTGAGCTCAGACCAATCGTTGAAGGCGGTCGCTCCTGCTCCGTGTCCCTCAGTAACATATCAGCGAGAGCCTTTTCCCACTCACCCAGCAATGGCCATTAAATCCCATTCCCATCCACGTTTAAACCGAGTGGATTTGTTGTCCATCCGATATTCCACATCAAGTGTAGATACAGCAGTGAGCATCGTCAACAGCTGTGCTTACTCTGGGTAACACTGGCATTGAGTGTGTTTACTGTGGGTAACACTGGCATTGAGCTGGATTTGCCCTGGATCGCACTGGCATTGAGCTGGATTTGCTTTGGATAACACTGGCATTGAGTTATGTTTACTGTGGATAACACTGGCATTGAGTTGTGTTTACTCTGGGGAACACTGGCATTGAGCTGTGTTTACTCTGGGGAACACTGGCATTGAGCTGTGTTTACTCTGCATAACACTGGCGTTGAGCTGTGTTTACTCTGGATAACACTGGCGTTGAGCTGTGTTTACTCTGGATAACACTGACATTGAGCTGTGTTTACTCTGGATAACACTGGCATTGAGCTGTGTTTACTCTGCCTAACACTGGCATTGAGCTGCATTTACTCCGGGTAACACTGACATTGAGCTGTGCGTCCTCTGGGTAACATTGTCATTGAGCTGTGTTTACTCTGGATAACACTGGCATTGAGCTGTTTTTACTCTGGATATCACTGTTATTGAGCTGTTTTTACTCTGGGAAAGACTGGCATTGAGCTGTGTTTACTCTGGGTAACACTGGTATTGAGCTCAGTTGACTCTGGGAAACACTGGTATTGAGCTGTGTTTGCTCTCGATAATGCTGGCGTTGAGTTGTGTTTGCTCAGGTTAACAATGGCATTGAGTTGTGTTTGTTCTGGCTAACACTGGCATTGAGCTGCGTTTACTCTGGATAACACTGGCATTGAGCTATGTTTACTCTAGGTAACACTGGCATTGAGCTGTGTTCACTCTGGGGAACATTGTCATTGAGCTGTTTTTACTCTGGCTAACACTGACATGGAGCTGTGTTTACTCTGGGGAACATTAGCATTGAGCTGTTTTTACTCTGGATAAGACTGGCATTGAGTTGTTTTACTCTGGATAACACTGGCATTGAGCTGTGTTTACTCTGGATAACACTGGCATTGAGCTGTGTGAACTCTGGGTAACATTGTCATTGAGTTGTGTTTACTCTGGGGAACACTGGCATTGAGCTGTGTTTATTCTGGGTAATATTGTCATTGAGCTGTTTTTACTCTGCATAACACTGCGTTGAGCTGTGTTTACTCTGGATAACACTGGCGTTGAGCTGTGTTTACTCTGGATAACACTGACATTGAGCTGTGTTTATTCTGGTTAATATTGTCATTGAGCTGTGTTTACTCTGCCTAACACTGGCAATGAGTGTGTTTACTCTGGCTAACACTGGCAATGAGTGTGTTTACTCTGCCTAACACTGGCATTGAGCTGTGTTTACTCTGCCTAACACTGGCAATGAGTGTGTTTACTCTGGCTAACACTGGTATTGAGCTGTGTGTACTCTGGGTAACACTGGTATTGAGGTGTGTTTACTCTAGGTAATATGGGAAGTCTTTGGCAGTTAGGATCAAGGAAAACCCTAAAGCTTTCTATAGGTATGTCAGGAGTAAAAGAATGACTAGGGTAAGATTAGGGCCAGTCAAGGACAGGAGTGAGAAGTTGTGCGTGGAGTCTGAAGAGATAGGAGAGGCACTAAATGAAGATTTTTCGTCGGTATTCACACTGGAGAGGGACAGTGTTGTCGAGGGGAGTACTGAGATGCAGGCTGTTGGACTGGATGGGATTGAGGTTCATAGGGAGGAGGTGTTAGCAATTCTGGAAAGGGTAAAAATAGATAAGTCCCCTGGGCCAGATGGGATTTATCCTCGGATTCTATGGGAACAAAGAACAAAGAACAAAGAACAATACAGCACAGGAACAGGCCCTTCGGCCCTCCAAGCCCGTGCCGCTCCCTGGTCCAAACTAGACCATTCTTTTGTATCCCTCCATTCCCACTCCGTTCATATGGCTATCTAGATAAGTCATAAACGTTCCCAGTGCGTCCGCCTCCACCACCTTGCCTGGCAGCGCATTCCAGGCCCCTACCACCCTCTGTGTAAATTATGTCCTTCTGATATCTGTGTTAAACCTCCCCCCCTTCACCTTGAACCTATGACCCCTCGTGAACGTCACCACCGACCTGGGGAAAAGCTTCCCACCGTTCACCCTATCTATGCCTTTCATAATTTTATACACCTCTATTAAGTCTCCCCTCATCCTCCGTCTTTCCAGGGAGAACAACCCCAGTTTACCCAATCTCTCCTCATAACTAAGCCCCTCCATACCAGGCAACATCCTGGTAAACCTCCCCTGTACTCTCTCCAAAGCCTCCACGTTCTTCTGGTGGTGTGGCGACCAGAACTGGACGCAGTATTCCAAATGCGGCCGAACCAACGTTCTATACATCTGCAACATCAGACCCCAACTTTTTTACTCTATGCCCCATCCTATAAAGGCAAGCATGCCATATGCCTTCTTCACCACCTTCTCCACCTGTGACATCACCTTCAAGGATCTGTGGACTTGCACACCCAGGTCCCTCTGCGTATCTACACCCTTTATGGTTCTGCCATTTATCATATAGCTCCTCCCTACATTATTTCTACCAAAATGCATCACTTCGCATTCATCAGGATTGATCTCCATCTGCCATTTCTTTGCCCAAATTTCCAGCCTATCTATATCCTTCTGTAGCTTCTGACGATGCTCCTCACTATCTGCAAATCCTGCCAATTTTGTGTCGTCCGCAAACTTACTGATCACCCCAGTTACACCTTCTTCCAGATCGTTTATATAAATCACAAACAGCAGAGTTCCCAATACAGAGCCCTGCGGAACACCACTAGTCACAGGCCTCCAGCCGGAAAAAGACCCTTCCACTACCACCCTCTGTCTTCTGTGACCAAGCCAGTTCTCCACCCATCTAGCCACCTCCCCCTTTATCCCATGAGATCCAACCTTTTTCACCAGCCTACCATGAGGGACTTTGTCAAATGCTTTACTAAAGTCCATATAGACGACATCCACGGCCCTTCCCTCGTCAACCATTCTGGTCACTTCTTCAAAAAACTCCACCAGGTTAGTGAGGCATGACCTCCCTCTCACAAAAAGGAGGCGAGAGAGGAGATTGCAGAGCCTTTGGCTTTGATCTTTGGGTCATCATTGTCTACTGGAACAGTGCCAGAAAACTGGAGGATAGCAAATGTTGTCCCCTTGTTCAAGAAGGGGAGTAAGGACAACCCTGGTAATTATAGACCGGTGAGCCTTACTTCTGTTGTGGGCAAAGTATTGGAAAGGATTATAAGAGATAGGATTTACAATCACCTGGAAAGGAATAATTTGATTAGGGGTAGTCAGCACGGTTTTGTGAAGGGTAGGTCGTGCCTCACAAACCTTATTGAGTTCTTTGAGAAGGTGACCGAAGAGGTGGATGAGGGTAAAGCGGTTGATGTGGTGTATTTGGATTTCAGCAAAGCGTTTGATAAGGTTCCCCATGGTAAGCCTTTGCAGAGAATACGGACACATGGGATTGAGAGTGATTTAGTGGTTTGGATCAGGAATTGGCTAGCTGTAGAAAACAGAGGGTGGTGGTTGATGGGAAATATTCATCCTGGAGTTCAGTTACTAGTGGTGTCCCGCAAGAATCTGTTTTGGGGCCACTGCTGTTTGCCATTTTTATTAATGACCTGGATGAGGGCGTGGAAGGATGGATTAGTAAATTTGCAGATGACACTAAAGTCGGTGGAGTTGTAGACAATGCGGAGGGAAGTGGCAGGTTACAGAGCGGTCACGGGCATTCGGCCTCTGATATTCGGGTAAGCGTTCTCCAAGGCGGCCTTCGCGACACACGACAGCGCAGAGTCGCTGAGCAGAAACTGATAGCCAAGTTCCGCACACACAAGGACGGCCTCAACCGGGATATTGGGTTTATGTCACACTATTTGTAACTCCCACAGTTGCGTGGACCTGCAGAGTTTCACTGGCTGTCTTGTCTGGAGACAATACACATCTTTTTAGCCTGTCTTGATGCTCTCTCCACTCCCATTGTTTTGTTTCTTAAAGACTGGATTAGTTGTAAGTATTCGCATTCCAACCATTATTCATGTAAATTGAGTCTGTGCCTTTATAAGTTCTGTTTGTGAACAGAAATCCCACTCACCTGAAGAAGGGGCTCAGAGCCTCGAAAGCTTGTGTGGCTTTTGCTATCAAATAAACCTGTTGGACTTTAACCTGGTGTTGTTAAACTTCTTACTGAAGTTACAGAGGGACATAGATAAGCTGCAGAGCTGGGCTGAGAGGTGGCAAATGGAGTTTAATGCGGAAAAGTGTGAGGTGATTCACTTTGGAAGGAGTAACAGGAATACAGAGTACTGGGCTAATGGTAAGATACTTGGTAGTGTGGCTGAACAGAGGGATCTGGGTGTCCATGTGCATAGATCCCTGAAAGTTGGCACCCAGGTTGATAGTGTTGTTAAGAAGGCGTATGGTATGTTAGCTTTTATTGGTAGAGGGATTGAGTTTCGGAGCCAGGAGGTCATGTTGCAACTGTACAAAACTCTGGTGCGGCCGCACTCGGAGTATTGCATACAGTTCTGGTCACCGCATTATAGGAAGGATGAGGAAGTGTTGGAAAGGGTGCAGAGGAGATTTACCAGGATGTTGCCTGGTATGGTGGAAAAATCGTATGAGGAAAGGCTGAGGGGCTTGAGGTTGTTTTCGTTAGAGAGAAGAAGGTTAAGAGGTGACTTAATAGAAGCATACAAGATGATCAGAGGATTAGATCGGGTGGATAGTGAGAGCCTTTTTCCTCGGATGGTGATGGCTAGCACGAGGGGACATAGCTTTAAATTGAGGGGTGATAGATATAGGACAGATGTTAGAGGAAGGTTCTTTACTCAGAGAGTAGTAAGGGCGTGGCATGCCCTGCCTGCAGCAGTAGTGGACTCGCCAACATTAAGAGCATTCAAATGGTTATTGGATAAACATATGGATGATATTGGAATAGTGTAGGTTAGATGGGCTTTAGATTGGTTTCACTGGTCGGTGCAACATCGAGGGCCAAAGGGCCTGTACTGCGCTGTAATGTTCTATGTTCTATGTTCTATGTATTGTCATTGAACTCTTTTTACTCTGCCTAACACTGGCATTGAGCTGTGTTTACTCTCAGTTACACTGGCATTGAGCTTTGTTTACTCTGGGCAACACTGGCATTGAGCTGTGTTTACTCTGGATAACACTGGCATTGAGCCTTGTTTACTCTGGGTAACACTGGTGTTGAGCTGTATTCACTCTAGATAACACTGACATTGAGCTTTGTTTACTCTGGGTATCACTGGCATTGAGCTGTGTTTACTCTGGATAACACTGGCATTGAGCTGTGTTTACTCTGGATAACACTGGCATTGAGCTGTGTTTACTCTGGATAACACTGGCATTGAGCTGTGTGTACTCTGGGTAACACTGGCATTGAGCAGTGTTTACTCTGGGTATCACTGGCATTGAGCTGTGTTTACTCTGGATAACACTGGCATTGAGCTGTGTGTACTCTGAGTAACACTGGCATTGAGCAGTGTTTACTCTGGGTATCACTGGCATTGAGCTGTGTTTACTCTGGATAACACTGGCATTGAGCTGTGTTTACCGTGTCTAACACTGGCATTGAGCTGTGTTTACTCTGGCTAACACTGGCATTGAGCTGTGTTTACTCTGGCTAACACTGGCATTGAGCTTTGTTTACTCTGTCTAACACTGGCATTGAGCTGGTCCACTCTGTCTCGTGTGGAATCGTCCTTTCTTTGAGATGTTAAAATCCCAGAGACCTGTCCTGTTGGTCCTGGGGAACTCGGGATGAAGGCACCCAAAGGGGAATTCCGACCTCTCCCTGTGAATTTTTCCTGTGATTTTACAGGGCCTCTTTCCGAATTCCCTGTTCAATTCCAGGATGAATAGGATCAAGATCCAGATTAAAATTTCTGGGAAGCTTCTGGAAGAACGCTCTTTGTGCTGTGATTGGTTCACAGGGTGCTGTAAACAGCCAGCACACTGCCTGTCTGATTGGTAACTGTGACAATCCTTTGGAGGATTATTCCGGAACGCTGGATAAACACAACGTGTTGTTGCTGTTGTTGAGGAGACCACATTGCAAGGGTCCATTTTGTTGGCGTCATGATGCCAAGGCAGCCCCGTGCTGAGGTAAACCTCTGCTGCCCACAGGTTATGTTGTTGTAAATTCACTCAGTGAGTGCAGTGAGGAAACTGAGTCCAATCTTTCCCTCACTTCCCACCAGCTGTCAGTGAGCACACACAGGTTTGGGAATGATTTTGCGTGACTCTGATGCCCTGAGCGTGGTTTCCTCTCGCTCTGTCAGGCGTCACGGTGCCAGCGAGCTGCCTGGGCAGTGTTTGAAAAGAAGCCATTGTGAGGAATCAGCACAGTGGGAGTTGCAGCTTCCACCACCTCACTGAGACTCAGAGAGTCCGGCACTCACCTGGGAGCAGGGGAGCTCCATCTGCAGATTGGTTTTGGACCGGGGCCTTGTTGACAGTGTGGGGGAGTTTGTGGTGGCACCTTCCGGCCTGGCCAGCTTTCGGGGGCTGTGGGGAGGCCTCAGGCTGTGCGGGGGAGGGGCAAGGCCCAGAGCAAAGGCTGTCTCAAGGCCCCGAGGTGATAAACATTCGCTTCAGCAATAAACAGCAGCAAAACCTGCAGGAAATATTTATTACCTTCCAGAGCGACACGCGGCAGGAAACAATCTGCTATTTGTGATATATATAAATGATTTGGAAGAAAGTGTAACTGGTGTAATCAGCAAGTTTGCGGATGACACGAAGATGGCTGGACTTGCGGATAGCGATGAACATTGTCAGACAATACAGCAGGATAGAGATAGGCTGGAAAATTGGGCGGAGAAATGGCAGATGGAATTTAATCCAGATAAATGCGAAGTGATGCATTTTGGAAGAACTAATGTAGGGGGAAGTTATACAATAAATGGCAGAGTCATCAGGAGTATAGAAACACAGAAGGACCTAGGTGTGCAAGTCCACAAATCCTTGAAGGTGGCAGCACAGGTGGAGAAGACGGTGAATAAGGCATTTGGTATGCTTGCTTTTATAGGACAGGGTATAGAGTATAAAAGCTGGAGTCTGATGTTGCAGCTGTATAGAACGCTGGTTCGGTCACATTTGGAGTACTGCGTCCAGTTCTGGTCGCCGCACTACCAGAAGGACGTGGAGGCTTTAGAGAGAGTGCAGAGAAGGTTTACCAGGATGTTGCCTGGTATGGAGGGTCTTAGCTATGAGGAGAGATTGGGTAAACTGGGCTTGTTCTCCCTGGAAAGATGGAGAATGAGGGGAGACCTAATAGAGGTGTACAAAATTATGAAGGGTATAGATAGGGTGAACAGTGGGAAGCTTTTTCCCAGGTCGGAGGTGACGATCATGAGGGGTCACGGGCTCAAGGTGAGAGGGGTGAGGTATAACTCAGATATCAGAGGCACGTTTTTTACACAGAGTGTTGTGGGGGCCTGGAATGTGCTGCCAAGTAGGGTGGTGGAGGCAGACACGCTGGCATCGTTTAAGACTTACCTGGATAGTCACATGAGCAGTCTGGGAATGGAGGGTCTAGTTGGACCAATGAGCGGCAGAGGCTTGGAGGGCTGAAGGGCCTGTTTCCTGGGCTGTACTGTTCTTTGTTCTTTGAAGCAGAAGAGGGATGGGGAGGGGGGAGAGGGGCAGAGCAGGGAAGGGGCGAAAGGGGAGAGGGGGAGAGGGGCAGAGCAGGGAGGGAGGAGGTGGGGAGAGGGGGAGAGGGGGAGGGGGGGAGGGGGGAGAGGGGGAGGGGGCAGAGCAGGGAAGGGGTGAGGGGGGAGAGGGGGAGAGCAGGGAGGGAAGAGGTGGGGAGAGGGGGCGGGGGGATGGGGGCAGAACAGGGAGGGAGAAGGTGGGGAAGGGGGGAAAGGGGGAGGGGGTGTTTGACCCTCTCTGCAAGTTTAGAATCTGAACCCTATTCTCCGGGTCACTCACTGGAATCAGACCGGACTGGGGAAGCTGGGAATGGGAATAAAACCAGGATCAGATCGGAATGGCAATGTTCCCGTGCTGATTCTCCCCCATCGCCCTCACACTCCGTGCCCTGGGTGGAATTCTCCCAGCAGGAACCCGCGGCGGGGGCACAGCACGATCCCACTCCCTGTATTTCCCGAGTGTGTTTGTGTCGCAGTAACACAAGCCCAACACCAGGGGGAGAATCGAATGGGATTCATTCACTAAATCGAATCATTTGAACATTTCCACCTTGTTTTCTTGTTAATGTCACTGGTTTGGATTAAACTCTGTTTGGGGACGGGACGGTGCAATCGTTCATTGGTTATTGTCAGAGCATTCTGAAAAGAATCATCATCCACTCAAAATCATCTGACTTTGGTTTGATTTATTATTGTCACATGTATTAACAAACAGTGAAAAGTATTGTTTCTTGCGCGCTATACAGACAAAGCATACTGTTCATAGAGAAGGAAAAGAGAGAGTGCAGAATGTAGTGTTACAGTCATAGCTAGGGTGTAGAGAAAGATCAACTTAATGTGAGGTAGGTCCATTCAAAAGTCTGACAGCAGCAGGGAAGAAGCTGTTCTTGAGTCGGTTGGTACGTGTCCTCAGACTTTTGTATCTTTTTCCCGAATGAAGAAGGTGGAAGAGAGAATGTCCGGGGTGCGTGGGGTCCTTAATTATTCTGGCTGCTTTGCCGAGGCAGCGGGAAGTGTAGGTAGAGTCAATGGATGGGAGGTTGGTTTGTGAGATGGACAGGGCTACATTCACAACCCTTTGTAGTTCCTTGCGGTCTTGGGCAGAGCAGGAGCCCATACCAAGCTGTGATACAACCAGAAAGAATGCTTTCTATGGTGCATCTGTAAAAGTTTATGAGCATTGTAGCTGACATGCCAAACTTCCTTCGTCTTCTGAGAAAGTGGAGACGTTGTTGGGCTTTCTTAACTATAGTGTCGGCATGGGGGGACCAGGACAGGTTGTTGGTGATCTGGACACCTAAAAACTTGAAGCTCTCGACACTTTCAACTACGTCCCATTGATGTAGACAGGGGAATGTTCTCCTTTACGCTTCCTGAAGTCGATGACAATCTCCTTCATTTTGTTGACATTGAGGGAGAGATTATTGTTGCCGCACCAGTTCACCAGATTCTCTATATCATTCCTGTACTCTGTCTCATCATTGTTTGAGATCCGACCCACTACGGTGATGTCATCAGAAAGCTTGAAACTCTGTTGTGGCGATTGGTGAACTGTAGTGGATCCAGGCAATCCGGGAGGTCAGAATTGATTCGTGCCATGACTAACCTTGCGAAGCACTTCATAATGATGGATGTCAGAGCCACTGGGTGATCGTTATTAACGCACGCTGCCTGGCTTTTCTTAATAAATCCAATTTTCTGTGTAAATTCACACAATATGATCAATTTGCGTCAAATCAATAGTCTTTGTGTGAATAACAAGTTAAATCAGGATTGGGAACCTGTTCTGTGTCTCCTGAGGGCCTGTTGGACTGTTAGAGTTAGACTGACACTTTGTGAATCTCCTTTCGTTTGAAACCATGGTGACTGTCCCCATTCAGAGAGTTCTGGGTGGGAAATGTCCGTTTCAGGTTGTGGGACTTTATTGGAGCTGTGAGATTGGAACGGGGCAGGCTGACTCTCTGAGCAGCTCCAACTGTGTCTCTGGAGGTTACAAGGGACAGCTTGCGAATGTCAGTCACTGAGATATTTCTGAATACAGTAAGAAGTCTCACAACACCAGGTTAAAGTCCAACAGGTTTATTTGGTAACAAATACCATAAGCTTTCGGAGCACTGCTTTATGGTATTTGCTACCAAATAAACCTGTTGGACTTTAACCTGGTGTTGTGAGACTTCTTACTGTGTTTACCCCAGCCCAACACCGGCATCTCCACATCATATTTCTGAATGGCAGCTCCTCGTTTCCCCACAAGGGGGCAGCTCTGAGTCATTGTGTTCACTCGTGAGGATTGGAGATTATTGTGTGTGAGTGCGGGCCTGATTTTACCATCACATTGCTCCCGCTTTCGGGCGCAAAAACCTTGTGAAGTTGGGCGTGAAGTGAGTAGCGCGATCTGCGCCCGCCTCCGTGCTGGTTTCCCTTTTACCAAGGCCTGAAAATGGCCGCGATCGGAACCGCACCCGAAACGGGCGCAACCTCAATTTTAATGCATTTGCATCCATTTAAATTGACTTAATTGGCTGCACGCCCAACCTCACCGGCACCTCCCCCTTTACCACCGTGTTCGCCCGTCCAGAATCGGCGCAAAACAGACGTGGTCCACAAAGGTCGGTTTCGGGCTCCAGCTTCTGAGGAGGTGCATTCCGAGCTTCCAGCTGCTCTCTGACTCAGATCAGTGGTGGGGGGTGGCGGGGGGCGGGGGTGGAAGGTGGGTCAGATGGCTCTCTAGTGAGGGGGAAGGGGGGTCCGCTGCCACTCTGCGTGTGCTCGGTGGGGGGAAGGGGGGCAGGGGGCTGTGACCGGTCTGGGTAGCGGGGGTTGGGGTAATCAGGGAGTCAGTAATGTTGTGGGGGTGGGTAATGTCTGTGTGGGCCAAGGGGGAGGCATTATCCGACCCGGGAGGGATGTAGTAGGGGAGAGGTTTTCTGGGCTTTTTTCTGCGCATGCGCAGTTGGAGGCTCTGATTGGAGCTGCAGGATTTCGGGTGCGTTAAGCCCCGCCCACAGCTTCTGCAGCGCGATTCGGAATCGCTGATATTTTTTCAGGCAGAGTGCGTATGGGGGCGCCTCAGAACGGGTCTAAAAGTTGGATCTGAAACACTCCCAGATTCAAGTCTATCCAGCACATAGAATCAAAATGGTAAAATAGGGCCCGTGGTATGTGTGTGAGTGTGTGTGTGTGAGTGCGTGAGTGTGTGTGTGTGAGCGTGAGCGTGTGTGTGTGTGTTTGAGTGTGTGTGTGAGTGTGTGTGTGTGCGTGAGTGTGTGTGTGTGTGCATGTGTGTGTGTGTGCATGTGTGTGTGAGTGTGTGTGTGTGAGTGTGTGTATGTGAGTATGTGTGTGTGTGTGAGTGTGCGAGTGTCTGAGTGTGTGGGTGTATGCGAGTGTGGGTGTGTGTGTGTGAGTGAGACTGTGTGAGTGTGTTTGGGTGAGTGTGTGTGTGTGAGTGAGAGTGTGTGTGTGTCGGTGAGTGTGTGTGCGTGTGTGTAAGTGTGAGTGAGTGTGAGTGTGTGTGAGTGAGTGTGTGGGTGTGAGTGTGCATGAGTGTGTGAGAGAGTGAGTGTGTGTGTGAATGTGGGTATGTGTGTGAGTGAGTGTGGGTGTGTGTGAGTGAGTGAGTGTGTGTGTGAGTGAGTGTGTGTGTGAATGTGAGTGTGTGTGTGTGTGAGTGTGAATGAGTGTGTGTGAGTGAGAGTGTGTGAGTGTGTGAGAGAGTGAGTGTGTGTGTGAATGTGGGTGTGTGTGTGAGTGAGTGTGAGTGTGTGTGAGTGAGTGTGTGTGTGAGTGTGAGTGTGTGTGTGTGTGTGGGTGTGAATGAGTGTGTGTGAGTGTGTGTGTGAGTGAGAGTGTGTGAGTGAGCATGAGCGTGAGTGAGTGTGTGAGTGTGTGTGTGTGTTTGAGTGTCAGTGTGAGTATCAGTGAGTGTGTGTGTGTATGCGAGTGAGGGTGTGAGTGTGTGTGTGAGTGAGAGGGTGAGAGTGTGTGTGTGTGTGAGTGTGTGAGTGTGTGTGTGAGTGTGCGTGTTTGTAAGTGTGTGTGAGTGTGTGTGTGAATGTGTGGGTCTGGGTGTGAGTGTGCATGAGTGTGTGAGTGTGTGTGTGAGTGTGTGTGTGTGAGTGTGTGTGTGTGTGTGTGAGTGTGTGGGTCTGGGTGTGAGTGTGCATGAGTGTGTGAGTGAGAGTGTGAGAGTGTGTGTGGGTGTGAATGTGTGAGTGTGTGTGTGTGTGTGAATGTGTGTGTGTGTGTATGTGTGAGTGTGTGTGTGAGTGGCTGTGTGAGTGTGTGTGTGAATGAGTGTGTGTGTGTGTGAGAGTGTGAGTGTGCGTGTGTGTGTGTGCGAGCATGTGAGTGAGTGTGTGTGAGTGTGTGACTGTGTGAGTGAGTGTGTGTGAGTGTGAGTGTGTGTGAGTGAGTGTGTGTGAGTGTGTGTGTGTGAGTGTGTGGGTCTGGGTGTGAGTGTGCATGAGTGTGTGAGTGAGAGTGTGAGAGTGTGTGTGTGTGTGAGTGTCTGTGTGAGTGTGTGTGTGAATGTGTGTGTGTGTGTGAGTGTGAGTGTGCGTGTGTGTGTGCGTGCGTGTGAGTGAGTGTGTGTGAGTGTGTGACTGTGTGAGTGAGTGTGTGTGAGTGTGAGCGTGTGTCAGTGAGTGTGTGTGAGTGTGTGTGTGTGTGTATGAGTGTGTGTATGTGAACGCGAGTGAGTGTGTGTGTGTGAGTGTGTGTGTGTGTGTGAGTGTGCGAGTGTCAGTGTGTGTAGGTGAGTGTGTGTGTGTATGCGAGTGTGGGTGTGAGTGTGTGTGTGTGAGTGAGACTGTGTGAGTGTGTTTGGGTGTGTGTGTGAGTGTGTGAATGTGTGTGTGAGTGTGTGTGAGTGTGAGTGTGTGTGTGTGTGAGCGAGTGTGTGTATGTGAATGTGAGTGAGTGTGTGTGTGTGAGTGTGTGTGTGTGTGTGTGTGTGTGAGTGTGCGAGTGTCGGTGAGTGTATGCAAGTGTGGGTGTGAGTGAGTGTGTGTGTGTGAGTGTGTGTGCGTGAGTGTGTGTGTGTGTGCATGTGTGTGTGAGTGTGTGTGTGTGTGTCTGTGTGAGAGTGTGTGTGTGTGAGTGTGTGTGCATGAGTGTGTGTGTGTGTGAGTGTGTGTGTGTGTGCATGTGTGTGTGAATGTGTGTGTGTGTGTGTGTGCATGTGTGTGTGTGTGTATGTGAGTATGTGTGTGTGAGTGTGCGAGTGTCAGTGTGAGTGTGGGTGAGTGTGTGTGTGTATGCGAGTCTGTGTGTGTGTGTGTGAGTGAGACTGTGTGAGTGTGTTTGGGTGAGTGTGTGAGTGTGTGAGTGAGAATGTGTGTGTCGGTGAGTGCGTGTGCAAGTCTGAGTGAGTGTGAGTGAGTGTGTGTGAGTGAGTGTGTGGGTGTGAGTGTGTGAGCGAGTGAGTGTGTGTGTGTGAGTGTGGGTGTGTGTGTGAGTGTGTGTGAGTGTGAGTGTGTGTGTGAGTGTGGGTGTGTGTGTGAGTGGGTGTGAGTGTGTGAGTGTGAGAGTGTGTGAGTGAGTGTGAGAGTGTGTGAACAAAGAACAATACAGCACAGGAACAGGCCCTTCGGCCCTCCAAGCCCGCGCCGCTCCCTGGTCCAAACTAGACCATTCTTTTGTATCCCTCCATTCCCACTCCGTTCATGTGGCTGTCTAGATAAGTCTTAAACGTTCCCAGTGTGTCCGCCTCCACCACCTTACCTGGCAGCGCATTCCAGACCCCCACCACCCTCTGTGTAAAATATGTCCTTCTGATATCTGTGTTAAACCTCCCCCCCTTCACCTTGAACCTATGACCCCTCGTGAACGTCACCACCGACCTGGGGAAAAGCTTCCCACCGTTCACCCTATCTATGCCTTCCATAATTTTATACACCTCTGTTAGGTCACCCCTCATCCTCCGTCTTTCCAGGGAGAACAACCCCAGTTTACCCAATCTCTCCTCATAACTAAGCCCCTCCATACCAGGCAACATCCTGGTAAACCTCCTCTGTACTCTCTCCAAAGCCTCCACGTTCTTCTGGTAGTGTGGCGACCAGAACTGGACGCAGTATTCCAAATGCGGCGAAACCAACGTTCTGTACATCTGCAACATCAGACCCCAACTTTTATACTCTATGCCCCATCCTATAAAGGCAAGCATGCCATATGCCTTCTTCACCACCTTCTCCACCTGTGACGTCACCTTCAAGGATCTGTGGACTTGCACACCCAGGTCCCTCTGCGTATCTACACCCTTTATGGTTCTGCCATTTATCGTATAGCTCCCCCCTACATTATTTCTACCAAAATGCATCACTTCGCATTCATCAGGATTGAACTCCATCTGCCATTTCTTTGCCCAAATTTCCAGCCTATCTATATCCTTCTGTAGCCTCTGACAATGCTCCTCACTATCTGCAAATCCTGCCAATTTTGTGTCGTCCGCAAACTTACTGAACTGGATGATAATGTGGTGAATTGGATCAGTAAGTTTGCTGATGATACAAAGATTGGAGGTGTAGTGGACAGTGAGGAAGGTTTTCAAAGCTTGCAGAGGGATTTGGACCAACTAGAAAAATGGGCTGAAAAATGGCAAATGGAATTTAACGCAGACAAGTGTGAGATATTGCACTTTGGAAGGACAAACCAAAGAAGAACGTACAGGGTAAATGGAAGGACTCTGAAGAGTGCAGTTGAACAGAGGGATCTGGGAATACAGGTACAGAATTCCCTAAAAGTGATGTCACAGGTGGATAGGGTCGTAAAGAGTGCCTTTGGTACATTGGCCTTTATAAATCGGAGTATCGAGTATAAAAGTTGGAGTGTTATGGTAAGGTTATATAAGGCATTGGTGAGGCCGAATTTGGAGTATTGTGTACAGTTTTGGTCACCTAGTTACAGGAAGGATGTAAATAAGGTTGAAAGAGTGCAGAGAATGTTCACAAGGATGTTGCCGGGACTTGAGAAGCTGAGTTACAGAGAGAGATTGAATAGGTTGGGACTTTATTCCCTGGAGCGTAGAAGATTGAGGGGAGATTTGATAGAGGTGTATAAGATTTTGATGGGTATAGATAGAGTGAATGCAAGCAGGCTTTTTCCGCTGAGGCTAGGGGAGAAAAAAACCAGAGGGCATGGGTTAAGGGTGAAAGGAGAAAAGTTTAAAGGGAATATTAGGGGGGGCTTCTTCACGCAGAGAGTGGTGGGAGTGTGGAATGAGCTGCCGGATAAAGTGGTAAATGTGGGGTCACTTTTAACATTTAAGAAAAACTTGGACGGGTTCATGGATGAGAGGGGTGTGGAGGGATATGGTCCAAGTGCAGGTCAGTGGGACTTGGCAAAAAATGGTTCAGCACAGACAAGAAGGGCCAAAAGGCCTGTTTCTGAGCTGTAATTTTCTATGGTTCTATGGAACCCAGTGAGAGTGAAGAGGATGGTGGTGCACGGATGCTGCCTGGTATGGAGGGTATTAGCTATGAGGAGAGATTGAATAAACTGGGATTGTTCTCCCTGGAAAGACGAAGGTTGAGGGGCGACCTGATAGGAGTTTATAAATCAGAGTGTCGGTGAGTGTGTCAGCGTGTCAGTGAGTGTGTCAGTGAGTGTGTCAGTGAGTGTGTCAGTGAGTGTGTCAGCGTGTCAGTGAGTGTGTCAGTGAGTGTGTCAGCGTGTCAGTGAGTGTGTCAGTGAGTGTGTCAGTGAGTGCGTCAGCGAGTGTGTCAGTGTGTCAGTGAGTGTGTCAGCGAGTGTGTTGGTCAGTGTGTCAATGTGTCAGTGAGTGTGTCAGTGAGTGTGTCAGTGAGTGTGTCAGCGTGTCAGTGAGTGTGTCAGTGAGTGTGTCAGTGAGTGCGTCAGTGTGTCAGTGAGTGTTTCAGTGAGTGTGTCAGTGAGTGTGTTGGTGAGTGTGTCGGTGAGTGTGTCAGCGTGTCAGTGAGTGTGTCAGTGAGTGTGTCAGCGTGTCAGTGAGTGTGTCAGTCAGTGTGTCAGCGTGTCAGTGAGTGTGTCAGTGAGTGTGTCAGTGAGTGTGTCAGCGTGTCAGTGAGTGTGTCAGTGAGTGTGTCAGTGAGTGCGCCAGCGAGTGTGTCAGTGTGTCAGTGAGTGTGTCAGCGAGTGTGTTGGTCAGTGTGTCAATGCGTCAGTGACTGCATCAGTGAGTGTGTCAGTGTGTCAATGTGTCAGTGTGCCAGTGACTGTGTCAGTGAGTGTGTCTGTGTGTCAGTGAGTGTGTCAGTAAGTGTGTCGGTGAGTGTGTCAGCCTGTCAGTGAGTGTGTCTGTCTTTCAGTGAGTGTGTCAGTGAGTGTGTCAGCGTGTCAGTGAGTGTGTCAGTGAGTGTGTCAGCATGTCAGTGAGTGTGTCTGTGTGTCAGTGAGTGTGTCAGTGAGTGTGTCAGTGAGTGTGTCGGCATGTTAGTGAGTGTGTCTGTGTGTCAGTGAGTGTGTCAGCGATTGTTTCAGTGAGTGTGTCGGTGAGTGTGTCAGTGTGTCAGTGAGTGTGTCAGTGAGTGTGTCAGCAAGCATGTCAGTGTGTCAGCGAGTGTGTCAGCGAGTGTGCCAGCGAGTGTGCCAGTGAGTGTGTCAGTGAGTGTGTCCGTGTGCCAGTGAGTGTGTTCCTGTGCCAGTGAGTGTGTCAGTGAGCATGTCATTGTGATTGTGTCAGTCAGTGTGTGTCAGTGTATCTGTCAGTGTGTGTGTCAGTGTGTGTGTGTGTGTGTCAGTGTGTGTCAGTGTGTGTCAGTGTGTGTGTGTGTCAGTGTGTGTCAGTGTATCTGTCAGTGTGTGTGTCAGTGTGTGTGTGTGTCAGTGTGTGTGTGTGTCAGTGTGTGTCAGTGTATCAGTCAGTGTGTGTGTGTCAGTGTGTGTGTCTGTGTGTCAGTGTGAGTGTGTGTCAGTGAGTGTCGGTGAGTGTGTCTGTGTGTCAGTGAGTGTGTCAGTGTGAGTGTGTGTCAGTGAGTGTGTCAGTGAGTGTGTCAGTGAGTGTGTCTGTGTGTCAGTGAGTGTGTCAGTGTATGTGTGTCAGTGAGTGTGTCAGTGTGTCAGTGAGTGTGTCCGTGTGTCTGTGAGAGTGCCAGTGAGTGTGTCAGTGTGTCAGTGAGTGTGTCAGTGAGTGTGTCGGTGAGTGTATCAGTGTGTCGGTGAGTGTGTCGGTGAGTGTGCCGGTGAGTGTGTCGTTGAGTGTGTCGTTGAGTGTGTCAGTAAGTGTGTCAGTAAGTGTGTCAGTGAGTGTGTCTGTGTGTCAGTAAGTGTGTCAGTAAGTGTGTCAGTGAGTGTGTCAGTGCAACAGGAGTGAGAGGAAGTTCAGGATAATCAGCAAACGCAGAATGAATTTTGGGAAATGTGGAATTATTTTCACACTTACACACTCAGGAACGTTTCCCGCCACAATGTTACCTCGACATCCAAACCAGCCCTGATAACAACTTGCTGACACCTGTCCTAAATACGCCTCTGTCCATTTCCCAATCTCCTCACCATTGGATTTAATATTTGAGATTTATTTTGAACGCACCGTTTACTATCGTGCGTTTCTCCTTGAGTTTGTATCTCAGTCACAGCTCCTATCAAGACTGGAAACTCTCTTATTGAACATTCCCCAACATGGGGGACAGTTTAATGATTGCTCCTTCACACAGATACTGGGGGATGAATGGCACCTGAATCTTGTCCAAGTCTTGTTGCATTTGGATACAGACTGCTTCACCCTCTGAGAAGTTTCAATGGTTTTGAACTTCATGCAATCATCGCTGAAAGACGTGCTGGTTAGGGTGCATTGGCCGTGCTGAATTCTCCATCATTGTGCCCGGACAGGAGTGTGGCGACTAGGGGATTTTCACAGTCACTTCATTGCAGTGTTAATCCGACTTGTGACACTAATAAATAAACTAAAAAGAATTCTGACCTTGAGTTGGAGGGAGGCTCATTGATGAAGCAGCTGAATATGGTTGGACCTCGGACACAAACCCTGAGGACCTCCTGCAGTGATGTCCTGGAGCTGAGATGACTGACCTCCAACCATTACAACATCTTCCTTTGTGCCGGGTGTGACTCCAGCCAGTGGAGAGTTTTCCCCCTGATTCCCATTGTCTCCAGTTTTTCTGGGGCTCTCTGATGCCGCACTTGGACAAATCCTGTCCAGGGCAGTCCGTTAATCCAAGTGATTTGTACAAATCAGAAGGAGTCGCGTCACCAACACCAATCCCTGGAAAATTCCTCTCCATGTTCATCAGTAATCACTGATTTAACAAGTGGACACGGCCCCTGACACTCCAACCAATGAATAATCCCATCCTCAATTCTACAAACCCACCCTCCACACTCAGTCTCAGAACCACTGGGTCACAGAACTTTACCAAAGGATTAATAAATTCAGGAGGGAGGATCAGTAGGTTTGCCGATGACACAAAGATTGGCAGGGTGGTTAACAGTGAGGTTGAGTGCCTTGGGTTACAGGAAGATATCGACCAGATGGTCAAATGGGCGGATAAGTGGCAGATGGAATTTAACCCTGAAAAGTGTGAGGTGATGCACTTTGGAAGGAGTAATTTGACAGGGAAGTATACTGTGAAAGGTCTGACACTGGGAAGTTCTGAAGAACAAAGGGACCTTGGCGTGTTTGTCCATAGATTTCTGAAGGTGGAAAGGCAGGTTAATAGGGTGGTGAAAAAGGCATCTGGCACACTCGCCTTTATCAATCGGGGTGCAGATTACAAAAGCAGAGAGGTCGTGTTGGAGTTGTGTAGAACTTTGGTGAGGTCACAGCTGGAGCACTGTGTGCAGTTCTGGTCACCACATTATAGGAAGGATGTGATTGCACTGGAGGGGGTGCAGAGGAGATTCACCAGGATGCTGCCTGGGATGGAACATTTAAGTTATAAAGAGAGGTTGGATAGGCTTGGGTTGTTTTCTCTGGAGCAGAGAAGACTGAGGGGCGACCTGATTGAGGTGCACAAGATTATGAGGGACATGGACAGGGTGGATAGGGAGCAGCTGTTCCCCTGAGTTGAAGGGTCAATTATGAAGGAAAGAAGTTAAAAGTGAGGGGTGGGAGGTTTAGGGGGGGATTTGAGGAAAAACGTTTTTACCCAGAGGGTGGTGAGGGTCTGGAATGCGCTGCCTGGGAGGGTGGTGGAGGCGGGATGCCTCACATCCTTTAAAAAGTACCTGGATGAGCACTTGGCGCATCATAACATTCAGGGCTATGGACCAAGTGCTGGCCAGTGGGATTAGGTGGGGAGGTCAGGGCCTTTCATGCATTGGTGCAGACTCGATGGGCCGAAGGGCCTCTTCTGCACTGTAGGATTCTGTGATTCTGTGAGCCAATCACAGAGCTTTGCTGCAGTGTATTTGGGACTCTCACTTCCTCACTGAGTTAAATGTTTGTTCCGAATGATCCCATCCATTTGAAACGATGTTCTGTATTATTTACAGGCTGGAGTTCGTCTGAACTCCCAACCAATCAGTGAAAGCAGCAGCAACATCTGGAGGAACATCAGGAAATATTCTCTTCACACTTTTATTATGATCCACAGAATACAACAACAACACACACCAAAGGACAGAACATTTACAAACAATAGAATCTCCCAGTTACAGTGAAATGTACAGTCAGGAACCCCAGGCCCCCCCCGCCCCACCCCCCAAACCAACCCCACCCCTGCCCCTCTGCCCCGCCCCACCCCCCACCGCCCTTATACATGAAGGAGTAAAGGACTGTTGAGAACATCTTCTTCAATGGGAATGAGGTCTTCTTGTGTTGACACCAAGCTGGCTCTTTCAGACGTTTCATTCAGGGTCAGTGTGGGACTCTTGAATCATCACTGTGTTCCTGCAATCAACACAATCAGCAGAATGGTCATTTTCAGATGGGCTGACTTCAATCTGAACTCAATGTTTTATTATTGCTGATCCAGAGACAATTCTCCCACACAAATCCCCGTTTCTACTCACCTTTACAGACACATCGAGCCATCCTTCTGCTGACTTGCTTTGCACCTGTGTGAAAAGATTCACATTGATTTGTTTAGAACCAATATTGAGCATTAGAATGATCTATAACTCAAAGATTTCACCACTTATTAAACACCATCAATGAGGGAATTTGAACTATTTTCATTTCTAATCTCCAGACTTCCAACGAATTGAATCAAAACTCAATCCGACTCAATGAAGCTGGAGAGAAATTTCAACAGATTCTTGTCGTTTGATAATCATCTGACACAAAATCCCAGATTATACTCACACTGGGAGAGTCCTCCAGCGACGATTCTGCTGATTGGCTTCTTACCTGTAATAAAATATTCACATTTATAGGGACAGAAATGGGAATTAATGAGGCATCTTGTAAATAATATGGAAAAAACTACTTCCAAATCAAAGATTTAAACGTTAAATAAGGAATTATTAACTTGTGAGATTTTGGAGTTGGGATGGAGTGAGTGAGTGATGGAGTGGAGAATCCCTCAGCAAACACCTCCTGTTCCCCACCACAGCTATAATCATTCCAGCTCTGGGACAGTGGGGTTGTGGCTCGATGGATAAACTAACAGAGACCGAGATTCTCCCTCGATTGGGATTTATTGAGTTAACTTTGTGACAGAAACCAGCAATAAGAATCATAGAATCATAGAATCCCTACAGTGCAGAAGGAGGCCATTCAGCCCATCGAGTCTGCATGGACAACAATCCCACCCAGGCCCTATCCCCATAACCCCACGTATATAACCTATTGATCCAGTGACCCTAAGGGGCAATATGGCATGGCCAATCAACCTAACCAAATTATTATCCATTCACTGAGGGGAATGTGAAAGATGCTGCCTCAGGATGTCCACAGTTATATCTCCCCTGCTATCATGCTTGATATCATGCTTAAATCAAAGATTTAAATGTTAAATAAGGAATTATTAACTTGTGAGATTTTGGAGTTGGGATGGAGTGAGTGAGTGATGGAGTGGAGAATCCCTCAGCAAACACCTCCTGTTCCCCACCACAGCTATAATCATTCCAGCTCTGGGACAGTGGGGTTGTGGCTCGATGGATAAACTAACAGAGACTGAGATTCTCCCTCGATTGGGATTTATTGAGCTGAATCTGCAGTTCCTCTCCAGGAGGGAGCAGGCATTACTGTCTCTAATTGGTGAGAGTGTCAGAGACATTGCTCTCTCAATGCTACTGTTTGTACCTGTCCATTCCTCGGAATAATCAGCTGCCTTTATAGTCAGGAAGGACAGCTTCATTCTCTGGATTTGTGTCCGAGTCTCAGACTCCCCTCCCCCAGGATCTCAGATTAAAATAAATGATTATCTCACACTCCATTCCCACACCGTTACATCCCAGATTTCAAATGCTTCTGTTGATAATTCTGATTCACAGGAATATACTCGGATACAAAATCCCAGATTATACTCACACTGGGAGAGTCCTCCAGCGACGATTCTGCTGATTGGCTTCTTACCTGTAATAAAATATTCACATTTATAGGGGCAGAAATGGGAATTAATGAGACATCTTGTAAATAATATGGAAAAAACTACTTCCAAATCAAAGATTTAAACGTTAAGCAAGGAATTATTAACTTGTGAGATTTTGGAGTTGGGATGGAGTGAGTGAGTGTTGGAGTGGAGAATCCCTCAGCAAACACCTCCTGTTCTCCACCATGGACCTGCCTTGCATTAAGTTGATCTTTCTCTACACTCGAGCTGTGACTGTAACACTACATTCTGCACTCTCTCCTTTCTTTCTCTATGAACAGTATGCTTTGTCTGTATAGCGCGCAAGAAACAATACTTTTCACTGTATACTGATACAAGTGACAATAATAAATCAAATCAGTTATGGGCAAAACGGTTTTTGTTGATAATATATTTGTTAACAATTCTGATAAACAGAAAATTATTCTGATAGATTTTCTCCATTATACTCACACTGGGAGAGTCCTCCAGTGACCGTTCTGCTGATTGGCTTCTTACCTGTAATAAAATATTCACATTTCAGTATTTCGCATTTTGTAAATAATTTTGATTTTTTTGAATCATTTCCAGACAAACATTTTAAATGAAGACGTGGGAACACTTTCAGTTTTGGAGTTGGGATGGAGTGAGTGAGTGATGGAGTGGAGAATCCCTCAGCAAACACCTCCTGTTCCCCATCACAGCTATAATCAATCCAGCTCTGGGACAGTGGGGTTGTGGCTCGATGGATAAACTAACAGAGACCGAGATTCTCCCTCGATTGGGATTTATTGAGCTGAATCTGCAGTTCCCCTCCAGGAGGGAGCAGGCATTACTGTCTCTAATTGGTGAGAGTGTCAGAGACATTGCTCTCTCAATGCTACTGTTTGTACCTGTCCATTCCTCAGAATAATCAGCTGCCTTTATAGTCAGGAAGGACAGCTTCATTCTCTGGATTTGTGTCCGAGTCTCAGACTCCCCTCCCCCAGGATCTCAGATTAAAATAAATGATTATCTCACACTCCATTCCCACACCATTACATCCCAGATTTCAAATGCTTCTGTTGATAATTCTGATTCACAGGAATATACTCGGATACAAAATCCCAGATTATACTCACACTGGGAGAGTCCTCCAGCGATGATTCTGCTGATTGGCTTCTTACCTGGAATAAAATATTCACATTTCAATGGTCAGAATGGTTTTTGTTGATAATGTGTCTGTTAACAATTCTGATCAACAGGAAAATACTCGGACAGATTTCCCAATTTATACTCACATTGAGAGATTCCTCGATCGATGTCTCCTTTGATTTGGTTTCAACCTGTATTAAAATATTAATAATTCAATATTTAGCACAGTGGCCCAATGAGAAATCTTCTCAATAATCGCAATGTTGGAAATGCCATTGTCCTGATGTGTAGAACGGTGACATTACCTCAACGGTGTCTTCACTCGACTCGAATGAATCACTGTGGCTGTCGACTGTCTCCAAACCTCGGCACTCCACATCAACATCCTGCACCTCATCAGCAAAATATTTCACACGGCTTTTACACCAACCTTTTTCCTGTGAAAATAAAGCACAATTCTGTTACATTATTGAATGATTCCAGAGGAAGATGCGAAACAGGATCCTGCATGGGTCACTCATTCGCTTGTTCCTGCTCCACCATTCAGTCCAATCAGGAGTGATCTTCAACCTCAACTCACCTTCTCACCCCATCCCATATCCCGAAACTCCCTTAGTGTCCAAAAATCTATCTGTGTCTTGGAGATACTCAATGATTAATCATCCACTGCTCTCTGAGGGAAAGAATTCCAAACATTCACGACTCTTTGAGTGAAGAAGTATCTCTTCAATGCTTCACAAGAGAAGGTCCCTTATCCTGAGACTGTGGCCTTGTGTTCTAGATTCTCCAGCCAGACGTAATAGTGTCGCCTTCTCAAAGCCTTCAATAATTTGATATATTTCTAATGGATCTCCTCTCATTCTTCGAGGCTCCAGCAAACACAGGCTGCAGTTCCTCAATCTCTCCTCACAGGACAATTCCCTCACATCAGATCCCTCATCACACAGCGACCAGGGCAGAATGTCCTTCCTTAATGATGTGGCCAATCCCACACACAGTCCGACAGGTGTGGCCTGAATAATGCTCAGTGTGATTGTGTTAAGACACACCTGCCCTTATACTCTGAAAGAAGTTTAACAACACCAGGTTAAAGTCCAACAGGTTTATTTGGCAGCAAATGCCACCCGCTTTCGGAACAGGCTGTCCCTTCGTCAGGTGGAGTGACAAACAAGCATTTCTCCACTCCACCTGACGAAGGGACAGCCTGTTCTGAAAGCTTGTGTGGCATTTGCTGCCAAATAAACCTGTTGGACATTCACCTGGTGTTGTGAGACTTCTTACTGTGTTCACCCCAGTCCAACACCGGCATCTCCACATCACTTATACTCTGAGCCATTTATAACGGCAGCATTCACACAGGGAATTTCTCTGATATAACTCCGTACACACGAGTGTTTCAATGTGACAATCTAACTACAGTCATCGAGCCATAGAGAAATACAGCACGGAAACAGGCCCTTCGGCCCAACCCTCCATGCTGACCAGGTTTCCCAAACTGAACTAGTCCCATTTGTCTGTGTTTGAGCCATATCCCTCTAAACTTTTCCCTTTCCATGTACCTGTCCAAATGTCTTTTAACTGCTGTAATTGTACCCGCCTCTACCACCTCCTCTGGCAGCTTATTCCATACACGCACCCCCTCTGTGTGAAAAAGTTACCCCTCAGGTCACTCTTAAATCTTTCCCCTCTCACCTTAAACCTTTGCCCTCCAGTTTTGGATTCCCCCAACCCTGGGGAAAAGAGCTTGGATATTCACCTTGTCCATCCCCCTCATGATTTTATAAACTTGGACTTACTGCGGTCTTTTTGGGACGGAAGTGACAGCTGGGATCATCAAATTCCAGTCCGGAATTCTTGGAGCAGACGGTTTCTTTCACAGAGAATGTTAAATCCACGTTGTACGACAATTTTCCTGTGCGATTAATCTAATGAGAGGAACACAGGTCATTAGTGTCTGAGTGTATCTCGTGTTCCTACCCTGGGCTGGTTCACCCATCAGTGTGAGAGCAATAGAATATTCTGGTCCTGTTTAATAATCAGTGTCTAACTGCACTCTGCAATATTCTTGTCGACTTTAGACAGTGAAACGCACTGAGAGCTGGACACACTTACATCCTTCACTCTTCTCCGGGTTATCCCACACAGATTGGTGATGGCGGTGATTTCATTCAGCTTTCCAACTGACACTCTCAGAGCATCCTTAGGGCTGGGGATTCCTGTAGAGAGAGAAAAGGAAAGTTGTACCAAACACTCCAGCATTCTCCAGTCAATTCTTTCTAACACATTGGTGACATCTCAGTCAGTGAATCTCACTGGGAAGAAGGTGTTGCTTTATGAGGTGTCTCTCTCTCTCTCTCTCCAGTACCTACCTGAGCACTGGAGGATCTGCACTGCGGCAATGGTGAGGAGTAAGGATTTCATTCTGTGTCTTGTCTGATCAGCTGGCTGCTTACGAAGAGTAAAGGAGCTGCTTCTCTCCCTCGCTCTGCCTTTTCCTTACAGCGTTCAGTCTTTATATCCTCACCTCCACCACATTCAAACACTGACTCATATTGACTCAGTGCGCTGATCCTGGGCAGGGGCCGCTGCTGCCAAGTGGCTGCAAAATGGGCACAACTTCCTCCCAATATCATCACCCTGTTTAGATTTGGTGAGATCAGAGATTCTTCCTCAGAATATGAAATAATGAACTGAGAGAGGAGAGGAAATGACCATCTGTGGTTTGTACAAAGTCTCTCTCAGTCGCCTGGTGTAACGCACTGAGGTGACGTTCCGACCACATCTCTGCTCCATCACTAAAACCGCCTTTTCCCATCTGCCTAACGTTTCCCGAATTCACCCCTGCCTGGGCTCATCACAAACTCTCATTCCTGCCGCTATTCAGCCGAGAATCGACTATTCCAACTCGCTCCTGGCTGTTCTCCCACATTCTGCCCTCGATCCATAAACCTGACCTCATGCGGAATCCTGCTGCCCGTGTCCTAACTCACACCGATTCCGCTCCCCGCTGGTGCTCTCTGACCGACATCACTTCCATTCGGAAATGCCTCAAATTTCAAACCCTTTCCCTTGTTTCAGATTCCTCCCCGGGTTTCATCCTCTTCCTGCAGTTCCACAACACTCCGGGATCTTGATGCAACGCTACCTCTGCCCTCTTGGACATCCCTGGTTCTAATCACCCACCTCAGTGACTGGGCCCTCAGATACCTGAGCCCGAGGCTCTGAAACTCCCGCTAGAAATCTCTCTCTCTTTTACGATTCCCCTTCAAAGCAATCTCTGTGGTCGAGCTTTTGTCCATCTGACCTCACGTTAGGATCTGATTTGCTTTGATAATGTCAGGATGCTGCACCTTGGGAATTTCTCTGAGCTGAACGCACTGTGTGAATATCCCTTGGTGAATTATCACATCGCAGTCGGCTGCCGACCTTCCTGGATTGCCCTGGAGTTTCCGGCAATTGGAAAATAATTTCTGGGATTTGGCTGTGAGTGACCTGGGGGAAAGTTCCAGTTTTCACTGAATTCATGTCTGTGCTCTGATTAAACAAGGGTGGGCTGGCGGCGGCAGGATCCAGTGGGTACAGCGATGGAATGGAATGCCGTGCCATTGGTGGAATGCCCACCCCTGGCATGAATTTATGTATCGTAAGAGAGGTCTGTCCAGCTGTGGAGCAATTGAGGCCTTGAAGTGGGTGATTAACCCTCACTGGAGGCCCCTTCCCACTCCATTCTGATTTAACAAGCAGCAAGGGAGACCTTGTCCAATCTGCAGCCTGGCCAGGAAGGACTCGAAGAAGTCTCACAACAACAGGTTTATTTGGTTCGCCGGCCTCTCCACATCAGGCCGGACTCACCAGGCTGCCAGTGGAGGGGCATGCCTGACTTGCAGGTCCCTTGTGCCAACTGAAATCTCCCCTCCCCCAAACACTTTCCCTTCCCAAGTCCACCATCCAGCCCGGCCCGGACCAATGTGCTCCCATCAGCTGTGAAATGAACACGAGGCGAGCCAGGCCAGGGGAGGGGGGTTTGCCCCAAATATTTACGCTGGGGTGCACAGAGCCAACCCCCAATGTTCACTCCAGCCCATTGTAACAAGAAAGAAAAATGCAGAGTTCTCCTGCAGCACCATACGAGGCCATTGCGCCCATCAGGTATGTCCCTGTCAGGCAAGGAGGAATTGGTAGGGCTAGGGAACCGTGGTGCACCAAAAAAGTTTCTTTGTTGGTTAAAAAGAAAAAGGAGGCTTATGTTCGGATGAGACGTGAGCACTCGGGTAGTGCACTAGAAAGCTTTAGATTGGCTAAGAGGGAGTTGAAGAGCGAGCTTAGAAGGGCTAAAAGGGGACATGAGAAGACTTTGGCGGATAGGGTTAAAGAGAATCCTAAGGCGTTCTATAGGTATGTCAAGAACAGAAGGTTGGTTAGGGCAAGTTTAGGGCCAGTTATAGATGGCAGAGGGAAGTTATGTGTGGAACCGGAGGAGATTGGTGAAGCATTGAACCAATATTTCTCTTCGGTGTTCACGCAAGGGGACATGAATATAGCTGAGGAGGACACTGGGTTGCAAGGGAGTAGAATAGACAGTATTACAGTTGATAAGGAGGATGTGCAGGATATTCTGGAGGGTCTGAAAATAGATAAATCCCCTGGTCCGGATGGGATTTATCCAAGGATTCTCTGGGAGGCAAGAGAAGTGATTGCAGCGCCTCTGGCTCTGATCTTCAGGTCGTCGTTGGCCTCTGGTATAGTACCAGAAGATTGGAGGTTAGCGAATGTTGTCCCATTGTTTAAGAAGGGGAACAGAGACTTCCCCGGGAATTATAGACCGGTGAGTCTCACTTCTGTTGTCGGCAAGATGTTGGAAAAAATTATAAGGGATAGGATTTATAGTTATTTGGAGAGTAATGAATTGATAGGTGATAGTCAGCATGGTTTTGTGGCAGGTAGGTCGTGCCTTACTAACCTTATTGAGTTTTTTGAGAAAGTGACCAAGGAGGTGGATGGGGGCAAGGCAGTGGACGTGGTATATATGGATTTAGTAAGGCGTTTGATAAGGTTCACCATGGTAGGCTTCTGCAGAAAATGCAGATGTATGGGATTGGGGGTGATCTAGGAAATTGGATCAGGAATTGGCTAGCGGATAGGAAACAGAGGGTGGTGGTTGATAGTAAATATTCATCATGGAGTGCGGTTACAAGTGGTGTACCTCAGGGATCTGTTTTGGGGCCACTGCTGTTTGTAATATTTATTAATGATCTGGATGAGGGTATAGTTGGGTGGATTAGCAAATTTGCTGATGACACCAAAGTCGGTGGTGTGGTAGACAGTGAGGAAGGGTGTCGTAGTTTGCAGGAAGACTTAGACAGGTTGCAAAGTTGGGCCGAGAGGTGGCGGATGGAGTTTAATGCGGAGAAGTGTGAGGTGATTCACTTTGGTAGGAATAACAGATGTGTTGAGTATAGGGCTAACGGGAGGACTTTGAATAGTGTGGAGGAGCAGAGGGATCTAGGTGTATGTGTGCATAGATCCCTGAAAGTTGGGAATCAAGTAGATAAGGTTGTTAAGAAGGCATATGGTGTCTTGGCGTTTATTGGTAGGGGGATTGAATTTAGGAGTCGTAGCGTTATGTTGCAACTGTACACAACTCTGGTGCGGCCGCACTTGGAGTACTGTGTGCAGTTCTGGTCCCTGCATTACAGGAGGGATGTGGAGGCTTTGGAGAGGGTGCAGAGGAGGTTTACCAGGATGTTGCCTGGTATGGAGGGGAGATCCTATGAGGAGAGGCTGAGGGATTTGGGATTGTTTTCGCTGGAAAGGCGGCGGCTGAGAGGGGATCTTATTGAAACATATAAGATGATTAGAGGTTTAGATAGGGTGGATAGTGATAGCCTTTTTCCTCTGATGGAGAAATCCAGCACGAGGGGGCATGGCTTTAAGTTGAGGGGGGGTAGTTATAGAACCGATGTCAGGGGTAGGTTCTTTACCCAGAGGGTGGTGAGGGATTGGAATGCCCTGCCAGCATCAGTTGTAAATGCGCCTAGTTTGGGGGCGTTTAAGAGATCCGTAGATAGGTTCATGGACGAAAAGAAATTGGTTTAGGTTGGAGGGTCACAGTTTTTTTTTATTTTTAAACTGGTCGGTGCAACATCGTGGGCCGAAGGGCCTGTTCTGCGCTGTAATGTTCTATGTTCTATGTTCTATCATGCCTGTGCTAGAACAAAGCTAAACCCAGTACATTTCTGTCTCTCCAGATCTCTGTATCCTGCAGAAAGAATATATTTTTAATACTTTTTCCCTCTAAATGTGCTATTCTCAGTGGCTTATCCATGTCATGTGGTAAAGCAGGGTGAATTTCGTTAACTCTACATAAATAACCATCTCCTCATCTTTCATCTCATTCTCTCAGTGACAGTTTTATACCCCCTTGACTCTCCACTGAGAGGAAATTGTCTCTTTATTCACCCTATCGGAACCTTCATAATCTTGAAAAATTCCTGTTGAATAATGTTTTTCGCTCCAGTGTAACTCCCGGGAATGCTCCTATATCTTACAGCCTTATGCCCTTAAAGGGTCCCGGTTTCTCCTCATTGTGATTTCTGATCCTTACGGCATTCTCATCACTCCATCCATTGCACTCTTCATGGTTCCAACATCCCCAGATTACTGTGTCCTATCCATTGCCTTGTACAAGCTGAGTTCTACATGAGTACCATTTAGTAACTCCAACTTGGGTAGTTTAATTTATTCATTTCTGGGACTTGGGTGTCGCTGGCTGGGCCATCATTTATTGCCCATCCCTAGTTGCCCTTGAACTGAGTGTCTCACTCGGCCATTTCAGGGGGCAGTTGAGAGTCAACCACATTGCTGTGGCTCTGGAGTCACATGTAGGCCAGACCAGGTAAGGACGGCAGATTTCCTTCCCTAAAGGACATTAATGAACCAGATGGGTTTTTCTGACAATCGACAATAGTTTCACAGTCATCAGTAGATTCTTAATTCCAGATATTTTTTATTGAATTTATTGAATATTAAAATTCCCAAAACTCTCACCCTCTGCTCTGCCTGTAGCTCCTTCTCCAATAATTAAATTCATTTACAATCAGCAGTGATGGTTTCCTCTGGAACGCGGCCATTAGCTCCCACTGACAGCAGAATCTTAGCCAATGTCAATATTCGTCACCGAGGGTTTGGTTGTTGACACTAAATCTCATGAATGGTCCCACAAACCCGTGGGTTTTTTTCGCGTCAGGCTCTGAGTCCAGGGGAGGGGGAGGCGGGGGGTGGGGGGGGGGGTGCGGTTTCAGAGTTTGCCCACTCCACCTCAGTGACCATTTGATGCTCTCCATCTCAGTGCTGACCGGAACAACAGTGTTCACTGTCCTTGGAAAACGATTCATTTCGTCTTGGAGATGTTTTCGTGTTGAGAAGCTGAAGACATGTTTATTTTTATTACTTCACTTTGAGGCAACTTTGCAGCAGTGGAAATAATGCCCCAGGAATGAATAAAATAAATGAGCTCTGAGGATGGGCTCCAAGGGTAACTAGGGATGGGCAATAATTGCTGGCCAGCATTTAGTTATCCTTGGAGGCCAGTTGAGAGTCAACCACATTGCTGTGGCTCTGGAGTCACATGTAGGCCAGACCAGGTAAGGACGGCAGATTTCCTTCCCTAAAGGACATTAATGAACCAGATGGGTTTTTCTGACAATCGACAATGGTTCCCCAGTCATCAGTAGATTCTTAATTCCAGATATTTTTTATTGAATTCAAATTCCACCATCTGCCGTAGCGGGATTTGAACCCGGGTCCCCAGAACATTAGCTGAGTTTCTGGATTAATAATCTAGCGATAATACCATTGGGCCATCGCCTGCCCCAAATCACACAACACAAAGAACAGACAAGAATTTCCAGTTATGAGTATTTATCATGAATTGTAACTTATTTATTTTAAATGTGTTAAATCGGGTGTTGCAATGACAGTATTTGGTAAATGGAAGCTGTCTTACAGACACGTAGTGAAGATCGCATACAGTTGGGTATTTCTGCTTGTGTTGGTCATTGTGTGGGGGTCAGTTTTCTCTGGTATTCTGGGAGCTGTGTGTTTACACTGCTCAATTCCATGACGGAGCAGTGGCCAAAACTCTGCCCGATATCTGATCCACGGAGTCTCTCTATCTGCCCCTCTGTGGTCTGTGGGACACGGTTCCCAGTTCCCAGTCACGTACAGGAAAACACCAACACAGTTTGCTGGTTTCTCACTTGGCACGGTGCAGCTGAGAGTTTCAAAAGAATTCAGAGCAAACTTACCTCAGAAAATAAACCTTCACGCGGTGAAGAGCTAACACCACACTGTAAATCCCTAACATATACTCACTCTCTGTTACATAGAAACATAGAAACAAAGAAAACTACAGCACAAAACAGGCCCTTCGGCCCCACAAGTTGTGCCGAACATATCCCTACCATTTAGGCCTACCTGTAACCCTCCATCCTATTAAGTCCCATGTACTCATCCAGGAGTCTCTTAAAAGACCCAACTGAGTTTGCCTCCACCACCACTGACGGCAGCCGATTCCACTCGCCCACCACCCTCTGAGTGAAAAACTTCCCCCGAACATTTCCCCTGTACCTACCCTCCAGCACCTTAAACCTGTGTCCTCTCGTAGCAGCCATTTCCACCCTGGGAAAAAGCCTCTGAGAGTCCACCCGATCTATGCCTCTCAACATCTTATATCCCTCTATTAGGTCTCCTCTCATCCTACGTCTCTCCAAGGAGAAAAGACCGAGCTCCCTCAGCCTATCCTCATAAGGCATGCCACTCAATCCAGGCAACATCCTTGTAAATCTCCTCTGCACTCTTTCAATTTTTTCCAGATCCTTCCTGTAATGAGGCGACCAGTACTGAGCACAGTACTCCAAGTGGGGTCTGACGAGGGTCTTATATAGCTGCATCATTATCCCTGGACACCTAAACTCAATCCCTCGATTGATAAAGGCCAGCACACCATACACCTTCTTAACCACCTCCTCCACCTGCGGGGCCGATTTTAGAGTCCTATGGATCCGGACCCCAAGGTCCTTCTGATCCTCTACCGTACTAAGAGTCTTTCCCTTTATATTGTACTCCTTCATCCCATTCGACCTGCCAAAATGGACCACGACGCATTTATCTGGGTTGAAGTCCATCTGCCACTTCTCCGCCCAGTCTTGCATCCTATCTCTGTCCCTCTGGAACTTCTGACATCCCTCCAGACTATCCACAACCCCACCAACCTTCGTGTCATCGGCAAACTTACCAACCCATCCCTCCACTTCCTCATCCAGGTCATTTATTAAAATGGCAAACAGCAAGGGTCCCAGAACAGATCCCTGGGGCACACCACTGGTGACCGACCTCCAATTAGAAAAAGACCCATCTATACCCACTCTCTGCCTCCTTTGGGCAAGCCAGTTCTGGATCCACAGGGCAGCAACCCCTTGGATCCCATGCCCTCTCACTTTTTCGAGAAGCCTTGCATGGGGGACCTTATCGAACGCCTTGCTAAAATCCACATAAACCACATCTAACGCTTTCCCTTCGTCAATGTGTTTAGTCACATTTTCGAAGAACTCCACCAGGCTCGATCTGCCTTTGACAAAGCCATGCTGAGTATTCTTGAGCATACCAAACCTCTCTAAATGCTCATAAATCCTGTCCCTCAGGATCTTCTCCATCAGCTTACCAACCACTGAGGTTAGACTCACCGGTCGGTAATTTCCTGGGCTATCCCTATTCCCCTTCTTGAAAATAGGAACCACATCCGCAATCCTCCAATCCTCCAGCACCTCTCCCATCTCCATCGACGACGCAAAGATCATCGCCAGAGGCTCTGCAATCTCTTCCCTCGCCTCCCACAGTAACCTGGGGTACATCCCATCCGGACCCGGCGACTTATCTATCTTGAGTTATCTTATCTATCTTCAGTTTACAATCACCTCTCACCAAATCAGGCAGTGGTGTGGGTATTTTTACATTTATTCATGGGGTGTGGCCTTCACTGAGAGAGAAATTTTATTCTTGTTTATCTTCACTAAACCCCAGATAATCATCCACCTCCATTCTCAATCTCACTGCTAAAGGCCAGAGGCTCCAATCCAAGGACCGTGGCCAGTTGACTCCAGTGTCCAGAGTGAGGGTGAGTTGATCCTCACTTTGTGCAACGTTAGTTCACACACTGAGCGCCTGATGAAAGCTCCATCACTCGACAAGTTCAGGTGAGTGCAGCATCTGCAGCTGTGAGCTGTGTCGGTGAGGGAACGATGGAATCACTGGAGTTAACCAGCTTTCCTCTGCAATGTATCCCTGACAACAGAGGCCATTCAGCTCCACAGGCGTAGGAGCAGCACGCAGGGGTTTGCTTTGGACGGGGGATTATTGACAGTGGTGCAGAAAGCTGTGGTCAGGCTTCCTGCCTCCCGGGCTGCGTGTAGGCCTCAGGGTTTGTGTGGGAGGGGGGAGGGTGAGAAATGGAGGAGTGTTGGGAGATGATCAACATTATTTGAAGGAAATGATAAAAATCCCACAGGGAAACAGGTGTCAACATCTGCACAGAAATGTTCATTATATTTGGTCAATAATTTAATGAATACCCCGTGAGCGTAAATGATGATTAATTTCAGAACTTGCACCAAACTTGAAAGATCTGAATATCGCAGTATTTTTGGAGGAATTTGCAGCTCCCCATTTCCTGTTGCTAATTTAATTTAACCCCTAATTGGACAGAACTCATCCGAACACAAAACAAGTGCGAGGGGCAAAGTTTAAAGGAGATGTACAAGGCACGTTTTTTACACAGAGGGAGGTGGATGATGGAAACCGTTGCCGGGGGAGTTTGTGGAAGCAGATACAATCGTGAGTTTTTACGGACATCTTGACAAATACATGAATAGGATGGGAATAGAGGGATATGGTCCCCGGAAGGTAGAGGGTTTTAGTTCAGTCGGGCAGCGTGGTCAGTGCAGGCTTGGAGGGCTGAAGGGCCTGTTCCTGTGCTGTAATTTCCGTTGTTCTTTGTTTTAGATGGTAGCAGGAGTAGACCACTCGGCCCATTCAATACTATCATGGCTGATCTTGGGTTTCAAATCCACTTTCCCGCCCACTCCTCAGAGACCAAAAATCTGTCTGTCCCAGCCCCAAATATATTGAACGATGGAGCACCCACAATCCTCTGGGGTCGGGAATTCCAAGGATTCACCACCCTCTGAGTGGAGAGATTTCTCCTCACCTCAGTCCTAAATGACCGGCCCTGTATCCTGAGACTGTGTCCTCTTCCTCAAATGTGGAGACCAAAACTGTGCACACTACTCCAGATGTGGTCTTATCAAAACCCTGCACAACTGTAACAAGGCTTCCTGATTCCTGCACCCCAATACACTTGTGTGGAAGGGAATTTTAAATCAGCCAGTTCGATTCACGGACAGATGTGGTCTTTTCAGTGACAGGGTAACTGGAAGGGGTGAAATGATTCTTTGTTACAAATTAATGTTGACAGTTTGCTCATATGTGAATGTAATAAGAGTATGAAACAAATGAATCTGATTTTAAAGTATATATATCAAAGTATTGAATGTATTTTCATCTCTAAAATGTATTGTTGATCTCAGTCAGAAAGAACAGATGCTGCAAAGTGGACTGGTCAGGTCAGAGCTTCAGAACTGGGAATTCAATCGTCAGCAAAAGTAAACATGAGCAGTTTCATGTCTGGGGATAAATGTTGGAACATTATCGGGGCATGCATTGTCCAGGCGGAAGAAAATGTCTTTCTGGGGCCCAGAAAGACACGTATCTCCCTGTCTCGGCGATGTGCCTGTCAGAAAGGTTCAGGTATGGAAAGCGTCCATAGTTACTTAGCAACCAGGAGGTGGGTTTAGCCAAAATGGGAAGATGTGTGGAATTAAATGGACAAATGAAATATCGAGTGGCATATTGCAATTAACTGAGATACTTTGTCAAAAACTGGACTGACATGTTAACACTAAATGAAATTGATTCTGAGTTAATGAGGAGGTGTATCTTAGATAACGAAAGGTATAATTGTTCTGTATTTGGGCTGAGTGCCTCAGATCTTTGGAGAGGTTTCACAGTTCTGTACCTGAGCGATCTGACCCTCTGGAGACCTCCGAAAGACTGTACATTAATGTCTTGTTTGTCTTGTATGATTTTTGTGTTTAAAATATATTTTGCTACATCGTTTGAAGAGAGATTTTGCCTTTTGCGAGTTTTTAAATAGAGTCTAAGCTTTGAGACATTGGCCACCTTTTCGAAAAAGAAACCCCCACGACAACTTGCGATAGGGGTGAGCATGTAACCTACCTCCCGAGCTGCACCTGCATGCTAACTTGCTACGTTCCTTGTACATCCAAGTGTCTCTGAACAGCAAGAATGAATCGTTTTCCAAGGACAGTGAACTTTGTTGTTCCAGTCAGCACTGAGATGGGGAGCATCAAATGGTCACTGAGGTGGAGTGGGCAAACTCTGAAACCGCACCCCTCCCCCCCCCCCCCCCCGCACCCCCCCGCCCGCCTCCCCACCTCCCCCCGGGACTCAGAGCCTGACGCCAAAGAAACCCACGGGTTTGTGGGACCATTCACGAGATTTCGTGTCAACAACCAAACCCTCGGTGACGAATATTGACATTGGCTAAGATTCTGCTGTCAGTGGGAGCTAATGGCCGCGTTCCAGAGTAAACCATCACTGCTGATTGTAAATGAATTTAATTATTGGAGAAGGAGCTACAGGAGGATGAGTTTTGGATGCAGAAATACGATTTGCATTTCTCTTTCCTGTATCTATATTGAGGCTTACAATGAGAATAACAGAGAGTTCGGGAAGCTTTTGCCGCCGCGACAGAGAGGTGTCTGTGTCAACAATCACTCAGTTTGATATCCTGAGGGCTGGAGAATGTTCTGGAACTGAAGGAGACATTTCCCAGAGGGTCCATTAGATTTCCTTTTGATTCATTTACAGGATGTGGACATCGCTGGCTGGGCCGGCATTTGTAGCCCATCCCTAATTGACCTTGAAAGAGTGGGATGAGCTGCTTCCTTAATCTGCTGCAGTTGTTGAGGTGTAGGTACATCCACAGTGCTGTTAGGGAGGGTGTCCTGGATTTTGACCCAGTGACAGTGAAGGAACAGCTGATATATTCCGGAGTCAGGATGGTGAGTGACTTGGAGGGGAATTTGCAGGCGGTGGGGGTGTTCCCATGTGTCTGCTGCTCTGTCCTAGATAGTAGTGGTAGTGGGTTTGGAAGGTGCTGCCTAAGGAGCCTTGGTGAGTTCCTGCAGTGTATCTTGCAGGTGGCACACACGGCTGCCACTGTTCATGTGGGAGTGGGTGTTTGTAGATATGGTGCCAATCAAGCGAGGCTGCTTTGTCCTGGATGGTATCAAGCTTCTTGAGTGTTATTGGAGCCGCACCCATCCAGGCAAGTGGGGAGTATTCCATCACACTCCTGACTTGTGCCTTGTAGATGGTGGACAGGCTTTGGGGATTCAGGAGGTGAGTTACTCTCCTCAGGATTCCCAGCCTCTGACCTGCTCTTGTAGCCACAGTATTTACATGGCTGGTCTAGTTCAGTGTCTGGTCAATGGTAACCCCCAGGATGTCGATAGTGGGGGATTCTATTGGATGTCAAGGGGCAATGGTTAGATTGTCTCTTGTTGGGGATGGTCACTGCCTGGCACTTGTGTGGCACAAATGTTACAGACCACTTGTCAGCAAGTTCTGGAGCAGAAGTCTTCAGTACTATTGCCGGAATGTTATCAGGGCCCTTTGCCGTTGCAGTATCCAGCACCTCCAACCGTTGCTTGATATCACGTGGAGTGAATCGAATTGGCTGGAGACTGGCATCTGAGATGCTGGGGACCTCTGGAGGAGGCTGAGATGAATCATCCACTCGGCACTTGTGGCTGAAGATTGTTGCGAATGTGTAAAGATGTACTTTCACAAACTACATTAGTGAACATGAAAGGTGGGGGCGATTCTCCCAAAAGCGCTGAATTGATGGGAAAACTGTTCTGGATCCCGACTGTTTTCTCAGTTCAGCTTCTCACCTGAATCTCCGCTCTCTGTGCACTGCAGAGGTCCCAGTCGTGAATCTCATGAAAATCCCAGGGGGGCGGGATCTATTCACGCTGCAGTTTGACACTTCTGGAACTCTGCGCATGCGCAGTGGCCTCGATCTCCCAGTCTCCTCGATCGCTGGCCAGCCCGGGACCCCCGCAGTGCTGCCCCTCCGGAGTCTGACTCCCCTCACGAGGCAGGCACCCACCCCCCGGCAGACCATCCCACCCCCCCCCCTCCAGCCCGGCCCAATCGCTGCCCTCCCTCCATCCCAGACCGATCCCCATGCAGAGTGGCAGCAGGACCCCCCACCCCCACCAATTGCCCCTAGGCCCCTCCCACAATAGGCCCCACCCCCTTGGCCCTGCCCGATGCCTGATGGGCAGTGCTATGGTGCCCCCTGAGCATGGGCACTTTACCCCTTGGGCAGTGCAGGGGGCACAGGCTGGCACTGCCAGCATGACCATGCCCAGGTGGCACCCCCGCCCCCCGATTGCCCCCCCACTTCATTCCGGCAGGGTCTCCCGCTAGTTCCGCGAATGTGGGGAGCTTGTCTGAACCCTGAATGAAGTATTCCTGGCAGGGTGGGAGATTCAATCGGGACCCGAAAGTTCCCGATAATTATGTTGAAAATATATTTAAAATACATTAAAAAAGGATTGAAATCACTGACCTGTCTTCCCGCCGGTTTCCAGCGGGGTCTGGTCTCCGACTGTTCTCCGGCTCTGGGAGATGTGCATGTGTTCCCGGCGAATGCGCAAATCCTGGAAAAAGGCCGCGATTTTCCCAGCCCGACCCGCCAGGAAAGCTGCGGGGCTCGATGGGGGAATCGCTCCCGGTATTTCTGAATAAGAATTGTACAGCAGCCTCGGGGCTGTCGCTCGCTCCCAAAATGTTTCTCCGTCTCGGAGCCTCTCTTACCATGCTGTGATTCCACACTCTGTCCCGATTGGTCACCCAGGTCAGGTGACCCTTACTCTGCTGTGTTGTCATTAAAGGGACAATCACCACAGAATGTTTCAGCCTCATCTTTCACACTGATGAGCTGGGCTCCTCCATCATGGAGGATGGGGATATTTGTGGAGCCTCCTCCTCCAGTGAGTTGTTTCATTGTCCACCACCATTCTCAACTGGATATCGCAGGACTGCAGAGCTTGGATCTAATCCATTGGTTATGGGGTCACTTATCCCAGTCTAGTACTTGCTGCTCATGCTGTTTCCACACAGGTAGTCCTGTGTTGTAGCTTCACCAGGGCGACACTGCAATATTAGGTCTGCCTGGTGCTGCTCCTGGCATTCCCTCCTGCACTCTCCATTGAACCAGGGTTGATCCCCTGGCTGGATGGTAATGGTTGAGTGGGGGATATGCCGGGCCATGAGGTTACAGATTGTGCTGGAGTACAATTCCGCTGCTGTTGATGGCCCACAGCGCCTCCTGGATGCCCAGTCTTGAGTTGCTGGATCGGTTCGAAGTCTGTCCCATTTAGCACGGTGATAGAGCCACACAACACGATGGAGGTTATTCTCAATGTGAAGGCAGGGCTTCGTCTCCACAAGGACTGTGCGGTGGTCACGCTTATTGATACTGTCATGGACGGATGTATCTGCGGCAGACAGGTTGGTGAGGATGAGGTCAAGTATGTTTTTCCCTCTTGTTGGTTCCCTCACCTCCTGCTGCAATCCCAGTCTCGCAGCGATGTCCTTTAGGATCCAGCCAGCTCACTCTGTGATGGTGGGCGGGGGGTGGCGTGGGCGGGGGTGGTGGGGGAGGGGGGTGGCGTGAGCAGGGGGTGGCGTGGGCGGGGGTGGCGTGGGCGGGGGGTGGCGTGGGCGGGGGGTGGCGTGGGCGGGGGGTGGCATGGGCGGGGGTGGCGTGGGCAGGGGGTGGCGTGGGCGGGGGGTGGCGTGGGCGGGGGTGGCGTGGGCGGGGGGTGGCGTGGGCGGGGGTGGCGTGGGCGGGGGGGTAGGGGGGTGGTGGGGGAGGGAGGTGGCGTGGGCGGGGGTGGTGGGGGAGGGGGGTGGTGGGGGAGGGGGGTGGCGTGGGCGGGGGGTGGCGTGGGCGGGGGTGCTGAGGGAGGGGGTGTCCGGGTACCTTTTCAATATGGTGCCCGGAAATGAGAATGGGGCAGCCACCCTCCTGTCTGACCCGCCCCGAGTCTGATTTACTCAGAATAACAGGACAGGTTTATTCTCAATGTGAACAGATTCAGGAACAGTCGAGAATAGAGAAACATGGAGTCTTTTTACAGATATCTTTCCTCACACTTTCTGCTTCTCTGCATCAATCACACAAGGAGTGACCCTTCCCCAACTTCACTGATGATAATGAACCGGGAGGATAGTGTCTGCACTGTGACTCTTCTCTCTCGCTGCTGTATCGAGTTCACAGTTCACACTTCGACACCCACACAAGCTGCAGTCCACAGACACAAAGAACGACACAGGAGCAAGTCCATCCCAATCGGCCTTCAGAACGACAGCCTCCCGGCTCCAGAGCTTTTCAGCAAAGTGCCTCTCAGGAGCTGTCAGCGTTCCCTGCTCTCGGAAGACATTCCTCCACCATTTTCTACCTCTGATAATCGGGGTTGATTTGGACAGAAGTCAATGGGAGTTTCACACCGATAGATCCAAGTGTCTCTCACACTCTGGGTGAAAGAAATCAGTAACAAGTCTCACAACACCAGGTTAAAGTCCAACGGGTTTATTTGGTAGCACAAGCCACAAGCTTTCGGAGCGCTGCCCCTTCGTCAGGTGAGTGGGAGTTCTGTTCACAAACAGGGCATATAAAGACACAAACTCAATTTACAAAATAGTGGTTGGAGTGCGAGTCTTTACAGGTAATCAAGTCTTAAAGGTACAGACAATGTGAGTGGAGAGAGGGTTAAGCACAGGTTAAAGAGATGTGTATCGAAAGGTAGTGGCTGGTAGTGGTAGTGGCTCCAAAAGCGAGTGGCTTGTGCTACCAAATAAACCTGTTGGACTTTAACCTGGTGTTGTGAGACTTCTTACTGTGTTTACCCCAGTCCAACGCCAGCATCTCCACATCATGAAAGAAATCAGACAGATCTCTCAGAGCAGGGAGGAGACAAACTGGCAGTCACTGCACAGAATCAACTGATTCTCCTCTTTTGCTGACAGGTCAGGTTCCTGGTGGATATCACTCTGTAGTAGCAGGTACTTACACATCCCGGACAGCCAGTGTCCTGTTAGCCATGTGAGGCAGTAATATAGAAACATCCAAACTAGAAGCAGGAGGAGACCATTCGGCCCTTCGAACCTGCTCTGCCATTCATTCTGATCATGGCTGATCATCGAATTCAATATCCTGATTCCCCCCCTTCCCCCGCCATATCCCTCGATCCCTTTCGCGAGAGAATGTGGATTCCGGAAGATGCAAAGTGGATATTCGGTGAGATCTCATCCACCAATCGGGAAGCTGCTGCTGTTGGGAAGAGGAATGTGGGTGGATTCGGTCAGGATTGAAACAGGAAGCAGCTGAGGATTGGTGGCGATGGAGAGATGGGTGGAATTTTCCCACCCCGCCCGCCACAGGAATCGGAGTGGGCGAGAGGCGGACAATGGAAAGGTCTGTTGACCTCAGGCGGGATTTTACAGTTTTGGGAGAGCGGGGCTGTAAATTCTGGCCCTTGAAGACAGAAATTGTTTTATATTCTGAGGCCAGTTATGACAGAATTAGTTTGTTGTTGAAAATGTCAAATGATAACTGTTGTGTATGTTGAGGCGTGGTCCCTTTAAGGGAACAGGTCATGTGACCTGGTGTGGGGGTGAGCTGGTTAGGAACCGCCCTGAGTGGAGAGTCAACGTTTGGAGTGTGGAGCGAGTAGGCCGAACAAAGATAGATCTGTGTTCCTTGAGCCCCGGCTGCAGAGTCGTTCTGGAGGAGACACCTCGGCATTAAGAGATTTAACAATGACTTTAACTGGGGACCAGGTCTCGAATGAACTGGACTTTGTTAAAGCTAAACCCACTCTGAAGACCAATATTCCCAAATCGCACGGTTCAACAACATTCACACTTCACTCTCACACAAGCTGCAAGAATTCACTCAGAGGGCGGAATCTTGCTGTCCCAGACTAAGTTCCGTGTCGGGGACGGGATGTCAGAGGGATTCCCGTCAGAGAGCGTAGCGGCTAAATGTGCCAAATGAAGAGATATTCAGCTCATTAATTATGCAGCCGTGAGGTTCTTGTTGAATCTCGGGGCGGGTCAGACAGGAGGTCGGCTGCCCCACTGTCATGTCCAAGCGCTGTATTTAAAAGAAACTCGGACACCCCTGGGGAAAGAGGAATGACCCCACCATGACCCCGCCATGACCCTGCCATGAATCTGCCATGACCCCACATGACCCCACCATGAACCTGCCATGACCTCGCCATGAATCTGCCATGACCCCACCATGACCCTGCCATGACCCTGCCATGATCCCACCATGAACCTGCCATGACCCTGCCATGACCCCCCATGAAGAGGCTGTGGGGAAGACTGCGTTTTGGAATTCCAACTGTGGGCCTGACTCCGAGTTTTCCTGTCCCGCCCGCCGTGATTCCCGCTGCGATTCCCACAGATTGTCACAGAGCCCCGGAATTGGCCGCTCCACATTAATAAAATAAACTGTTTCCATCAGTTGCTAATTATCCCCCTCCCGACACTTGGCTAAAAACCGTGAAGCCCCAATCCCTGAGCAGCTCCCCGGAGACTGGGGAAAGTGGTCCCAGTGTGTGATAGGCTGCTCCCAGCGTTCTGAGCTCCCAACCAATCAGTGAAAGCAGCAGCAACATCTGGAGGAACATCAGGAAATATTCTCTTCACACTTTTATTATGATCCACAGAATACAACAACAACACACACCAAAGGACAGAACATTTACAAACAATAGAATCTCCCAGTTACAGTGAAATGTACAGTCAGGAACCCCAGGACCCCACCCCGCCCCCCCACCCCACCCCTGCCCCCCCACCCCACCCTCCCCTGCCCTGCTGCCCTTATACATGAAGAAGTAAAGGACAATTGAGAACATCTTCTTCAATGGGAATGAGGTCTTGTGTTGACACCAAGCTGGCTCTTTCAGACGTTTCATTCAGGGTCAGTGTGGGACTCTTGAATCATCACTGTGTTCCTGCAATCAACACAATCAGCAGAATGGTCATTTTCAGATGGGCTGACTTCAATCTGAACTCAATGTTTTATTATTGCTGATCCAGAGACAATTCTCCCACACAAATCCCCGTTTCTACTTACGTTTGAAATCCCTCGCTGTGACCAGTCTTTTGATTTGTTTGACACCTGGATAAAAATATTCACATTTATCCGGTTAGAATTGGGGGTTAGTGAGAGATTCTGAATTTTTATAAACTTTTAGATTCATCCGTAAATAACAGATTCCAGTGAAATTCGATTTTCAAAATGTTAACCCCTTCAATTCCCGAGTTGGGATGGAGTGAGTGAGTGATGGAGAATCCCTCAGCAAACACCTCCTGTTCCCCACCTCAGCTATAATCATTCCAGCTCTGGGACAGTGGGGTTGTGGCTCGATGGATAAACTAACAGAGACTGAGATTATTAATCAGTGTGTCCCTGTTGTGTTCTCCTGGAACACAGGAATTATTATCTGGTAAATATTCAGAATGTTGACTCTGATGCCTTCACATTGCTCGACAGTGAGGAATCTTCACCGGAAAATATAATCACCTCGACTGAAGCTCATCCCAGAATACTTTAACTGGGGCTGGAAAAGACTCAACAATATTTCAGTATTCCCCCCCTCCCCCGACACTGGAACGATACTGAGTTAAATAAAAGCTCATTACTCTCGCAGGGTGGCACGGTAGCACAGTGGTTAGCACTGCTGCTTCACAGCTCCAGGGACCTGGGTTCGATTCCCGGCTTGGGTCACTGTCTGTGTGGAGTTTACACATTCTCTTCGTGTCTGCGTGGGTTTCCTCCGGGTGCTCCGGTTTCCTCCCACAGTCCAAAGACGTGTGGGTTAGGTTGATTGGCCATGCTAAAATTGCCCCTTAGTGTCCTGAGATGTGTAGGTTAGAGGGATATGGGGGTAGGGCCTGGGTGGGATTGTGGTTGGTGCAGACTCGATGGGCCAAATGGCCTTTTTCTGCACTGTCGGGTTTCTCTGTTTCTATATTTCTATGTATTACACTGCAACAAAAGAAATCCAGATATTAACAAATTTGTGCCAATAATCTCTGGTGAAAATCCTGTTTTATACTTACGTTTATAGACTGCTGGCCGTGAGGTCCGCTTGTTTATCACCTGTATTAAAAGATTAATATTTTTATGCTGGGTGGAGATTTGATTTTTACAAAGCATTAGTTTCAGCATCATCCTTAAATCAATGATCGAACTGAGATTCAATGAAGAATGAGATATGTTGGGTGAGATTTTACAGCCTTGCTCGATCCGAGACTGGAAAATCCCGCCCCAGGTTAACGGACCTTCCCACTGTCCGCCCCTGGCCCGCTCCCATTCCTGTGGCGTGTGGGCCGGTAGAATTCCGGCAATTAACTCATTAAATTTCTGATAGGTTGCAGTGGGGGATCAATGTTAGAGAGAGAATAGAGCCAATGTTTCGAAGGGTCATCCAGACTCGAAACGTTGGCTCTATTCTCTCTCCACAGAGGCTGTCAGACCTGCTGAGATTTTCCAGCACTTTCTGTTTTGGTTTCAGGTTCCAGTATCCGCAGTAGTCTGCCTTTATTTTGGGGCTCAATGTTGATTGGTGAAGATGTCATCAAACATCTGGACAGTTTCTGATGGAACAGTGAAGAGTTCAGCCCTGATAGAGTGGGAACGATGCTTACAGTGTTAAAGTGATGACATGGACTCGGTTGTGTGAACTCCCTGACAGTAAGGAGCAATTATTTTCCTTGGTAACAGGAAGAAGAGATCAAATCTCTGTCCTGATTCACTGCCTGTGAAAGCACCAAGAACAGCTCAGATAGTTCATCCCTGACAGCAGGGCTTCTCGAAGGGAAGCGTTTGAAAGTCTGACAGCTGGAGAAATCCAAACACAAAGTGTAGCAGTGCCATTGTCCTAATGTGTAGAATGGTGACATTACCTCAATGCTGTTTTCACTCGACTCGAATGATCCACTTTTGCTGTCAAATGTCTTCAAACCTCGGCACTCCACATCAACATCCAGCACCTCATCAGCAAAATATTCCACACGGCTGTTACACCAACCTTTCCTCTGTAAAAACAGAAGGGAAATGATTAAAGTTATTGATAACTACAAGCTCAGCACTGAGTTTCTCTGCTATAACTCCATACACACGAGGTAATCGATGTGACAATCTAACTCTGGACTTACTGCTGACTTTTTGGAACGGAATCGACAGCTGGGATCATCAAATTCCAGTCCGGAATTCTTGGAGCAGACGGTTTCTTTCACAGAGAATGTTAAATCCACGTTGTACGACAATTTTCCTGTGCGATAAACCTAATGAGTGGAAAACAGGTCATTAGTGTCTGAGTGTATCTCGTGTTCCTACCCTGGGCTGGTTCACCCATCAGTGTGAGAGCAATAGAATATTGTGTTTAATAACTGCAATTTAAACTGATATAAAACCTTTAATGTAATAAAACATCCCGATGAACTTCACAGCATTGTTCTAAAGCCAAAATTGACACCAAAGCGTGTAAGGTGATATTGGGGCAATGGCTAGAAGCTTGGTCAAGAGGGCATGACCTCTCCCTCAATGTCAACAAAACAAAGGAGATTGCCATCAACTTCAGGAAATCATAGAAATCATAGAAACCCTACAGTACAGAAAGAGGCCATTCGGCCCATCGAGTCTGCACCGACCACAATCCCACCCAGGCCCTACCCCCATTTCCCTACATATTTACCCACTATCCCTCTAATCTACACATCTCAGGACACTAAGGGCAATTTTTAGCATGGCCAATCAACCTAATCCGCACATCTTTGGACTGTGGGAGGAAACCGGAGCACCCGGAGGAAGCGTAAAGCAGAACATGCCCCTGTCTACATCAATGGGGACAAAGTAGAAAGGGTCGAGAGCTTCAAGTGTTTAGGTGTCCAGATCACCAACAACCTGTCCTGGTCCCCCCATGCTGACACTATAGTTAAGAAAGCCCACCAACGCCTCTACTTTCTCAGAAGACTAAGGAAATTTGACATGTCAGCTACGACTCTCACCAACTTTTACAGATGCACCATGGAAAGCATTCTTTCTGTTGTATCACAGCTTGATCTTGTTCCTTCTCTACCCAAGACTGCAAGGAACTACAAAAGGTCATGAATGTAGCCCAATCCATCACGCAAACCAGCCTCCCATCCATTGACTCTGTCTACACTTCCCGCTGCCTCGGCGAAGCAGCCAGAATAATTAAGGACCCCACCCTGGACATTCTCTCTTCCACCTTCTTTCTTCGGGAATAAGATACAAAGTCTGAGGTCACGTACCAACCGACTCAAGAACAGCTTCTTCCCTGCTGCTGTCAGACTTTTGAATGGACTTTCCGTGCATTAAGTTGATCTTTCTCTACGCCCTAGCTATGACTGTAACACTACATTCTGCACTCTCTCCTTTCCTTCTCTATGAATGGTATACTTTGTCTGTATAGCGTGCAAGAAACAATACTTTTCACTGTATACTAATACATGTGACAATAATAAATCAAATCAAATCAAATCACTGCCTCACACTGTTTGTTCAGAAGCTCATCCCATGGTCAGAAATGTCAGGAGAGTTGCAGGAAGTTGGGTTCAGTGGCAGCTGCTCGTGGTGAGAGAGGGGAAGAGGCAACTGGAGTTGCTGCTCACAATTAGTCAGTGTTAGCTGCCTGAATGAGAACTCTGGAGGATTTCAGGAGAGGCGCGGAGGGAAGTGGGAGAGTTAAAAACAGAAGCACAAGCCTGGCACGGCTGCAACAAGGCAGGGAGAGTGAGTGAGGAATTCTGAAAGGTTTGACTGGGGAAGTGAGAGGCCAGCGTATCTGAGAGGGGAGAGACTATGGGATGTATAACTGGAGCAAGGGGACTGGGGAGGGGGGGGGGGGCGATAAAGAGAGATTAAATTAACGAAGAGAGGAACTAAATGCGCAGCAATCTTCTTGTCGACTTTAGACAGTGAAACGCACTGAGAGCTGGACACACTTACATCCTTCACTCTTCTCCGGGTTATCCCACACAGATTGGTGATGGCGGTGATTTCATTCAGCTTTCCAACTGACACTCTCAGAGCATCCTTAGGGCTGGGGATTCCTGTAGAGAGAGAAAAGGAAAGTTGTACCAAACACTCCAGCATTCTCCAGTCAATTCTTTCTAACACATTGGTGACATCTCAGTCAGTGAGTCTCACTGGCAAGAAGGTGTTGCTTTATGAGGTGTCTCTCTCTCTCTCTCCAGTACCTACCTGAGCACTGGAGGATCTGCACTGCGGCAATGGTGAGGAGTAAGGATTTCATTCTGTGTCTTGTCTGATCAGCTGGCTGCTTACGAAGAGCAAAGGAGCTGCTTCTCTCTCTCGCTCTGCCTTTTCCTTACAGCGTTCAGTCTTTATATCCTCACCTCCACCACATTCAAACACTGACTCATATTGACTCAGTGCGCTGATCCTGGACAGGGGCAGCTGCTGCCAAGTGGCTGCAAAATGGGCACAACTTCCTTCCAATATCATCACCCTGTTTAGATTTGGTGAGATCAGAGATTCTTCCTCAGAATATGAAATAATGAACTGAGAGAGGAGAGGAAATGACCATCTGTGGTTTGAACAAAGTCTCTCTCAGTCCATTGGGAATAACTCCAGAATGATCCTGTTACTGTTAAGTTGCCAACTCTCCAAAATGATCCTGGAGCCTCCTTTTTAATCCCTTGGATCCCTGTGCTGGAAACCAGGGAGAAATTTCCTTGGGGCATTGACACAAACTGTGCATTGAAACGCTGCAGTTATAACAATATTGGTGATGGAGGAAAGTGGTTCTTTGACAGGGTGAGGCAGCTCGTGGAGTGAAATCATGTGATTAAGCCTCCAGGAATATGTGGAGTCAGAGTTGGCAACTCTAAATGTATGGGCCGGTGCAATCGTTTGGGTCATTCTTGCAACTCTATCCCCCCAAAGCACTTATTGTCCTCACTGAGATATTCAAGATAAGTTTGGAATCTGTGCCAGGTTTCGAACCATAGAACCATAGAAAATTACAGCTCAGAAACTGACCTTTTGGCCCTTCTTGTCTGTGCCGAACCATTTTATGCCTAGTCCCACTGACCTGCACTTGGACCATATCCCTCCACACCCCTCTCATCCATGAACCCGTCCAAGTTTTTCTTATTTGTTAAAAGTGACCCCGCATTTACCACTTTATCCGGCAGCTCATTCCACACTCCCACCACTCTCTGCGTGAAGAAGCCCCCCCTTATTCCCTTTAAACTTTTCCCCCCTCACCCTTAACCCATGCCCTCTGGTTTTTTTCTCCCCTAGCCTCAGCGGAAAAAGCCTGCTTGCATTCACTCTATCTATACCCATCAAAGTCTTATACACCTCTATCAAATCTCCCCTCATTCTTCTACGCTCCAGGGAATAAAGTCCCAACCTATTCAATCTCTCTCTGTAACTCAGCTTCTCAAGTCCCGGCAACATCCTTGTGAACCTTCTCTGCACTCTTTCAACCTTATTTACATCCTTCCTGTAACTGGGTGACCAAAACTGTACACAATACTCTAAATTCGGCCTCACCAATGCCTTATAAAACCTTACCATAACACTCCAACTTTTATACTCGATACTCCGATTTATAAAGGCCAATGTACCAAAAGGCATTCTTTACGACCCTATCCACCTGTGACGTCACTTTTAGGGAATTCTGTACCTGTATTCCCAGATCCCTCTGTTCAACTGCACTCTTTAGAGTCCTACCATTTAACCTGTACGTTCCACTTTGGTTTGTCCTTCCAAAGTGCAATATCTCACACTTGTCTGCGTTAAATTCCATTTGCCATTTTCCAGCCCATTTTTCTAGTTGGTCCAAATCCCTCTGCAAGCTTTGAAAACCTTCCTCACTGTCCACTACACCTCCAATCTTTGCATCATCAGCAAATTTGCTGATCCAATTGACCACATTATCATCCAGATCATTGATATAGATGACAAACAACAATGGTCCCAACACCGAACCCTACGGCACACCACTAGTCACAGGCCTCCACTCAGAGAAGCAATCCTCCACAACCACTCTCTGGCTTCTTCCATTGAGCCAGTGTCTAATCCAATTTATTACCTCACCATGTATACCCAGTGACTGAACCTTCTGAACTAACCCCATGAGGGACCTTGTCAAAGGCCTTGCTGAAATCCAGGTAGACCAACATCCACCGCCTTCCCTTCATCCACTTTCCCGGTAACCTCCTCGAAAACTCTAATGCATTGGTCAAACATGACCTACCATGCACAAAGCCATGTTGACTCTCCCTCATTAGTCCCTGTCTATCCAAATATTTGTAGATCCTATCCCTTATCACACCTTCCAATAACTTGCCCACCACCGACGTCAAACTTACTGGCCTATAATTTCCCGGATTTCTTTTGGAACCTTTTTTAAACAACGGAACAACATGAGCCACCCTCCAATCATCCGGCACCTCCCCCGTGAATACTGACATTTTGAATATGTCTGCCAGGGCCCCTGCAAGTTCAACACTAGCTTCCCTCAAGGTCCGAGGGGATACCCTGTCCGGTCCTGGGGATTTATCCACTCTGATTTGCCTCAAGACAGCAAGCACCTCCTCCCCTTTAATCTGTAAAGGTTCCATGACCTCTCTACCTGTTTTCCCTATTTCCGTAGACTCCATGCCCGTTTCCTCAGTAAATACGGATGCAAAAAAACCATTTAGTATCTCCCCCATCTCTTTTGGTTCCATACACAGTCTACCACTCTGGTCTTCAAGAGGACCAATTTTATCCCTCACTATCCTTTTGCTCCTAACATACCTATAGAAGCTCTTTGGATTTTCCTTCACTCTGTCTGCCAAAGCAACCTCATGTCTTCTTTTAGCCCTCCTGATTTCCCTCTTAAGTAGCTTCTTGCACTTTTTATACTCTTCGAGCATCTGATCTGTTCCTATAGCCCAACTAGTCAAAGATAGGAATATGAGAACAGGAGTAGGCCATTCGGCCCATCGAGCCTGCTCCACCGTCCAGTCAACCCATGGCTGACCATTTACCTCAATGCCACCTTCCCGCACTATCCCCATTCCCTTAGAGTCCAAAAATCAATTTGCGTATGTCTTAAATTTATTCACCAATGAAGCATCCACAACCCCATGGGGAAGAGAAATCCGAACATTCACCACAATCTGAGTGAGGAAATTTCTCCTCATCTCACTATTCAACAGAGAGAGGAATTGGAGAGAGAGGAATGGGAGAGAGAGAGAGGAATGGGAGAGAGAGAGGAATGGGAGAGAGAGGAATGGGAGAGAGAGGAATGGGAGAGAAAGGAATGGGAGAGAGAGGGGAATGGGAGAGAGGGGGGAATGGGAGAGAGGTGAATGGGAGAGAGAGGGGAATGGGAGAGAGAGGAATGGGAGAGAGAGAGGAATGGGAGAGAGAGAGAGGAATGGGAGAGAGAGGGGAATGGGAGAGAGGTGAATAGGAGAGAGAGAGGAATGGGAGAGAGAGAGGAATGGGAGAGAGAGAGGGGAATGGGAGAGAGAGAGGAATGGGAGAGAGAGAGGGGAATGGGAGAGAGAGAGGAATGAGAGAGAGAGAGAGGAATGGGAGAGAGAGAGAGTAATGGGAGAGAGGGGGGAATGGGAGAGAGAGAGGAATGGGAGAGAGAGAGGAATGGGAGAGAGAGAGGAATGAGAGAGAGAGAGGAATAGGAGAGAGAGAGGAATGGGAGAGAGAGGAATGGGAGAGAGTGGAATGGGAGAGAGGGGGGAATGGGAGAGAGAGGGGAATGGGAGAGAGAGAGGAATGGGGGAGAGAGGAATGGGAGAGAGGGGAATGGGAGAGAGAGAGGAATGGGAGAGAGAGAGGAATGAGAGAGAGAGAGGAATGGGAGAGAGAGAGGAATGGGGGAGAGACGAATGGGAGAGAGGGGAATGGGAGAGAGGGGTGAATGGGAGAGAGAGAGGAATGGGGGAGAGGGAGGAATGGGAGAGAGAGAGGAATGGGAGAGAGAGGAATGGGGGAGAGAGGGGAATGGGAGAGAGAGGAATGGGAGAGAGAGGGGAATGGGAGAGAGAGAGGAATGGGAGAGAGAGAGGATTGGGAGAGAGAGGAATTTGGAGAGAGAGAAGGATTGGAGGGGGCCTGAGAGGGAATGGAAGGTGGAAGAGGAATGAAATCCGAGATGTGCGGCCTCATTAAAATATTCAATTATTCGATTTGCCTCCTGAGAGCAGATTGGTCGCCCACTGCCTCTGTTAAAATTGGATAGGCCGCTGGGCTTTTGGATTGGGGGTTTTGTGAAACTTTTACTCTCCACCTATTTTTGGAAGGGGAAAAATTCCCTCCATTGTGGGGCCAAAGCAGCGATCCATAAAGTGGCCTCTTCAATCCATGGAGGATAGTGAAGGGTTGGAAAGGTCTACACCCACCGGATAGAAGCAATGCCCTGAGCAGGGTAACAATGGCATGGGCACCTCAATCGTTCTGCCTATTCCATACCCCAGAACCACTCTGATAAACACTGCCCGCTCTCAATCGCTGACAGCAATGTCCAAATCCTCAACATTGACTGAAACTACACTCTTAAAATAATAAAAAAACCACAGGAGTTAACCAGCTTTCCTCTGCAATGTATCCCTGACAACAGAGGCCATTCAGCTCCACAGGCGTAGGAGCAGCACGCAGGGGTTTGCTTTGGACGGGGGATTATTGACAGTGGTGCAGAAATCTGTGTTCAGGCTTCCTGCCTCCCGGGCTGCGTGTAGGCCTCAGGGTTTGTGTGGGACGGGGGAGGGGGGAGGGAGAGAAGGTGAGAAATGGAGGAGTGTTGGGAGAAGATCAACATTATTTTAAGGAAAGGATAAAAATCCCAGAGGGAAACAGATGTTAAATCCTGAACAAAGGTCTTGGATCAGGTTTGCTGTAAGTGGCGGGGAGCGGGGAGTGAGTGGTGAAGAGGTGCGGGGATGTGGGGGGAGACATTAGGGCCACAGCGGGAGGATTGTACACAGTTCTGCACATCTCCAGGAAGGCAGAGATGTAGGATGGATGTTTTCCGGAATGATTCTGGGAATGTATGGTTAGGGATATGAAGAAAAAAAATAAAATTGCATAAATAAAAATCCACTTATTGCTTCAGGGTAAAGGTTGGAATTTCTGTCTGTGTTTACCTATCTCGAGCTAAGTCCAGTGACAGATGGAGAGACACATACCCTGACACATAGAACATAGAACATAGAACAGTACAGCACAGAACAGGCCCTTCGGCCCACGATGTTGTGCCGAGCTTTATCTGAAACCAAGATCAAGCTATCCCACTCCCTATCATCCTGGTGTGCTCCATGTGCCTATCCAATAACCGCTTAAATGTTCCTAAAGTGTCTGACTCCACTATCACTGCAGGCAGTCCATTCCACACCCCAACCACTCTCTGCGTAAAGAACCTACCTCTGATATCCTTCCTATATCTCCCACCACGAACCCTATAGTTATGCCCCCTTGTAATAGCTCCATCCACCCGAGGAAATAGTCTTTGAACGTTCACTCTATCTATCCCCTTCATCATTTTATAAACCTCTATTAAGTCTCCCCTCAGCCTCCTCCGCTCCAGAGAGAACAGCCCTAGCTCCCTCAACCTTTCCTCATAAGACCTACCCTCCAAACCAGGCAGCATCCTTGTAAATCTCCTCTGCACTCTTTCCAGCGCTTCCACATCCTTCCTATAGTGAGGTGACCAGAACTGCACACAATGTTCCAAATGTGGTCTCACCAAGGTCCTGTACAGTTGCAGCATAACCCCATGGCTCTTAAACTCCAACCCCCTGTTAATAAAAGCTAACACACTATAGGCCTTCTTCACAGCTCTATCCACTTGAGTGGCAACCTTTAGAGATCTGTGGATATGGACCCCAAGATCTCTCTGTTCCTCCACAGTCTTCAGAACCCTACCTTTGACCCTGTAATCCACATTTAAATTAGTCCTACCAAAATGAATCACCTCACATTTATCAGGGTTAAACTCCATTTGCCATTTTTCAGCCCAGCTTTGCATCCTATCTATGTCTCTTTGCAGCCTACAACAGCCCTCCACCTCATCCACTACTCCACCAATCTTGGTGTCATCAGCAAATTTACTGATCCACCCTTCAGCCCCCTCCTCTAAGTCATTAATAAAAATCAGAAAGAGCAGAGGACCAAGCACTGATCCCTGCGGCACTCCGCTAGCAACCTGCCTCCAATCCGAAAATTTTCCTTGCACCACCACCCTCTGTCTTCGATCAGACAGCCAGTTACCTATCCAATCGGCCAACTTTCCCTCTATCCCACACCTCCTCACTTTCATCATAAGCCGACCATGGGGGACCTTATCAAACGCCTTACTAAAATCCATGTATATGACATCAACTGCCCTACCTTCATCAACACACTTAGTTACCTCCTCAAAAAATTCTATCAAATTTGTGAGGCACGACTTGCCCTTCATGAATCCGTGCTGACTATCCCGGATTAATCCGCATCTTTCTAAATGGTCGTAAATCTCTAAGGACCTTTTCCATCAATTTACCAACCACCGAAGTAAGACTAACCGGTCTATAATTACCAAGGTCATTTCTATTCCCTTTCTTAAACAGAGGAACAACATTCGCCATTCTCCAGTCCTCTGGCACCATCCCCGTGGACAGCGAGGACCCAAAGATCAAAGCCAAAGGCTCTGCAATCTCATCCCTTGCCTCCCACAGAATCCTAGGATACATTTCATCAGGCCCAGGGGACTTATCGACCTTCAGTTTATTCACAATCCTACACTTTGTATAACTCTATCTTGGTTTTGATTTGATTTGATTTATTACAGTGCAGAAGGAGACCATTCGGCCCATCGAGTCTGCACCGACCACAATCCCACCCATAACCCCACATATTTACCCCGCTAATCCCCCTAACCCACACATCCCGGGACACTAAGAGTCAATTTAGCATGGCCAATGCACCTAACCCACACATGCTTTTGGAGCATGAGAGGAAACCGGAGCACCCGGAGGAAATCCACGCAGGCACAGCCGGAATGTACAAACTCCACACAGACAGTGACCCAAGCCGGGAATCGAACCCGGGAACCTGGCGCTGTGAGGCAGCATTGCTAACCACTGTGCCACCTTGCTGTCCACATGTATTGTTATACAGTGGAAAGTATTGTTTCTTGCGCAATATACAGACAAAACATACCATTCATAGAGCACATAGGGGAGAAGGAAAGGAGAGAGTGCAGAATGCAGTGTTACAGTCATAGCTAGGGTGTAGAGAACGATCAACTTAATGCGAGGTAGGTCCATTCAAAAGTCCGATGGCAGCAGGGAAGAAGCTGTTCTTGAGTTGGTTGGTACGTGACCTCAGACTTTTGCATCTTTTTCCCAATGGAAGAAAGTGGAAGAGAGAATGTCCGGGTGAGTAGGGTCCTCAATTATGCTGGCTGCTTTGCCGAGGCAGTGGGGTTTAGACGGACTCAATGGATGTGAGGCTGGTTTATCAATAATTAATTTAATAATGACAATTTTGTTTTACAATCCGTATTTTCAGAGGATAGTGTTCTATATATTTTATTCATATTCAACACAGATGTGCAATTTAAATATAATTCCCTCAAGGCAGAGAACAGAACCCATTCCGTCCAGTAATGGTGTGGCTCGCATTACACCCGACCCTCATGTATTGACCTTCTCGATGATGCCACGGCCGAAATGTTTCTCCTGAAGACCTTCTTGTCATCAGAATCCTTCACTCTTTATATTGGCTGAAACATTGACCCAACCTTTAACTGGGAGGGTTGCCAGTCAGTGAGGGTGAGGTGAGAGGGAAAGCACCTTCTGGAGGACAATTCGGGATGGGGAATAAATGTTGCCTTTGCCAGTCAGGCTCACACCCCTTGAAAGAGTAAAAACAACACTTGCTGAAAATTCAGTTCCGGAGAATAGTGCGCTTGGACACGTTATAACGAAAGAATAGTTTTCAATTCACATGATTGGCTCATCTTGGAAAACACATGGTGCAGGTCTGATGAATAAGATGTTTTGATCTCTTGAAGCTCAGTTGAGTGAATTCAATCGCTGAAATGGAATACTGGAGGCATTGGAAGGGTCCCTGACAGAGGCAGAGTTTCTGCCGGTCACAGAATGAATTAATTGTAGCCTTGTTACCAGGAGGTCAGGTTACTATACTGATGAACTTGAAAAGGTTCCGGCTGATATTACAGTCTCCAATTCTTGAGGTAAAGGTATCATTGTCCTTTCTGCTGCATCCGTTGCTATTGTGTTATTTTGCGACAGAATTAAAAGGTATTGGTTGCTTTACTGTGTAATTTCTCACAGCTCCCATCCAAATATTGCATCAGGCTTAAGCTACTTAGCCACAACAGACAAAGCATACCGTTCGTAGAGAAGGAAAGGAGACAGTGCAGAATGAAGTGTTACAGTCATAGCTAGGGTGTCGAGAAAGATCAACTTATTGCAAGGTAAGTCCATTCAAAAGTTTGACAGCAGCAGGGAAGGAGCTGTTCTTGAGTCGGTTGGTACGTGACCTCAGACTTCTGTATCTTTTTCCTGACGGAAGAAGGTGGAAGAGAGAATGTCCCGGGTGCGTGGGATCCTTAATTATGCTGGCTGCTTTGCCGAGGCCGCGGGAAGTGTAGACAGAGTCAATGGATGGGAGGCTGGTTTGCGTGATGGATTGGGCTACATTCACGACCCTTTGTAGTTTCTTGTGGTCTTGTGCAGAGCTGATCCAAGCTGCACTCTTCAATTGAGTAAAATTATCTCCATGTCTCCTGACCACATAATGTTAAACCAAAGTTTGTGTATTTGTTGTAACATCTGAAATGACAGGTAGACTTGGGCCGTTGTCGACAAGGAAAACGCACAGGTACTTGCTGCTGGCAAGAAACAACACTTTTCACTGTTTGCTAACACATGTGACGATAATAAATCAAATCAAATCAACTCAAACCTGGGCTATTGTTTGCAAACATTGACCCTGGGGGCTGGGGTCTGAGACTATAGAACATAGAACATTACAGCGCAGTACAGGCCCTTCAGCCCTCGATGTTGTGCCGACCAGTGAAACCAATCTAAAGCCCCTCTAATCTACACTATTCCAATATCATCCATATGTTTATCCAATAACCATTTAAATGCCCTTAATGTTGGCGAGTCCACTACTGTTGCAGGCAGGGCATTCCACGCCCTTACTACTCTCTGAGTAAAGAACCTACCTCTAACATCTGTCCTATATCTCTCACCCCTCAATTTAAAGCTATGTCCCCTCGTGCTATCCGAGGAATCACCATCACCATCCGAGGAAAAAGGCTCTCAATATCCACCCTATCTAATCCTCTGATCATCTTGTATGCCTCTATCAAGTCACCTCTTAACCTTCTTCTCTCTAACAAAAACAACCTCAAGCCCCTCAGCCTTTCCTCATAAGACCTTCCCACCATACCAGGCAACATCTTGGTAAATCTCCTCTGCACCCTTTCCAATGCTTCCGCATCTTTCCTATAATGCGGCGACCAGAGTTTTGTACAGCTGCAACATGACCTCCTGGCTCCGAAACTCAATCCCTCTACCAATAAAAGCTAACACACCGTACGCCTTCTTAACAACCCTATCAACCTGGGTGCCAACTTTCAGGGATCTATGCACATGGACACCGAGATCTCTCTGCTCATGCACACTACCAAGTATTTTACCAGTAATGTTCTATGTTCTATAGTGTAGATTAGAGGGGCTTTAGATAGGTTTCACTGGTCGGCCCAATATCGAGGGCCGAAGGGCCTGTATTGCTCTGTAATGTTCTATTCTATGAGCCCAGTACTCTGTATTCCTGTTACTCCTTCCCAAAGTGAATCACCTCACACTTTTCTGCATTAAACTCCATTTGCCACCTCTCAGCCCAGCTCTGCAGCTTATCTATGTCCCTCTGTAACCTGCCACTTCCCTCCGCACTATCCACAACTCCACCGACTTTAGTGTCATGCGCAAATTTACTAACCCATCCTTCTATGCCCTCAACCAGGTCATTTATAAAAATGACAAACAGCAGTGGCCCCAAAACAGATCCTTGCAGTACACCACTCGTAACTGAACTCCAGGCTGAATATTTCCCATCAACCACCACCCTCTGTCTTCTTACAGCTAGCCAATTCCTGATCCAAACCGCTAAATCACCCTCAATCCCACGCGTCTGTATTTTCTGCAATAGCTTACTATGGGGAACCTTATCAAACGCTTTGCTGAAATCCATATACACCACATCAACTGCTTTACCCTCAAGCACTTCTTTGGTCACCTTCTCAAAGGACTCAATAACCCTTCCCTATCACTGCTTTAGTTTCCAAATCACCCATTCGAATCAGGAAATATCTTTCTGGATGGTTTCGGGAGATGCGTAGTGACACCTCTGGTCTGGAATGTGTTCATCTGTCCTTTTCAGGCAGTGCATCCATTTTAAATCCACAGACCGAGAGTCAGGTGACCCTCAGCGGCCATCTTTTGCGGCCTGTCACCGTTCATTTTAAAAAGCCACTTCCAGAAGCTTCCACACTGTGCACAGTTTGTGTTTTAAAAAGTTATGGATAGGCCGTGCCTTTTACTGGGCACAACAATTGTCACACACAGTGATCACAAATGTCAGTTCATATCTGAGGCTGCCTGGAACCAGGTTACCAGCCTCATTCATTCATTATTCTCTCATCATTTGGAGGAATTGTAATTTCCAAAGGTTCTTGCAAATTCTAATCAGCCCATCTGTCACTTCCTCCTTTAATATTCAGGGATGTGGACCATCCGGGCTGGAGATGTTCTGGTTTTATTCTTATCAATGTTTAACTGCTTTCCTTATCTGCACGAGACTTTTTATCAATATGGAAAGTTGAGGCGGGATTGATGAAATGTTTCCTCTGGTCCTTGAGGGGTGCTTAGATTATGTTTATCATCCCAACTTTCCTTCTAAATGGCAAAAATCCAAAAGTAAAGATAACCTTAAAGCTGCAGTGATTTGATTTAATTTGATTTGATTTATTATTGTCACATGTATTAGTATACAGTGAAAAGTATTGTTTCTTGTGCGCTATACAGACAAAGCATACCATTCATAGAGAAGGAAAGGAGAGAGTGCAGAATGTAGTGTTACAGTCACAGCTAGGGTGTAGAGAAAGATCAACTTAATGCAAGGTCGGTCTATTCAAAAATCTGGCAGCAGGAGAGAAGAAGCTATTCTTGAGTCGGTTGGTCTGTGACCTCAGACTTCTGTATCCTTTTCCCGGAAGAAGGTGGAAGAGAGAATGTCCGGCGTGCGTGGGGTCCTTAATTATGCTGGCTGCTTTTCCGAGGCAGTGGGAAGTGTAGACAGAGTCAATGGATGGGAGGTTGGTTTGCGTGATGGATTGGGCTGCATTCACGACCCTTTGTAGTTTCTTGTGGTCTTGGGCAGAGCAGGAGCCCATACCAAGCTGTGATACACCCAGAAAGAATGCTTTCTATGGTACATTCTGTAAGTTTCAGGGCAATCCTCCAATCCTCCAATCCTCCAATCCTCCAATCCTCCAATACGTTAAAGGACTCAGAAGAAATCTTGACAGTTTAAAAGTGACCCACTCTGGCTGCTGCCTGATGGGAAGCTTCCCAGAAGACTCGGCAGGACAAGCATAGCCGGCCTCGGACTGGGATAAGGAAAGGTGTGAGCCAGCCTTGAATATGCAAGCGGCCAGTGGAAGTAGAAAGGCAGACACACATGTGATCTAATCATTGGAACAAAGGCAGCTGGAGACCAGCAGACGAATAAGTAACAAATCAGCGGGGGGCAATGGCCATGGAAATCGGCCCATCCCCAGAAGACAAGAAGCCCCATCCCACTAATGGGATACCATTCAGGAAGCTCCGGAGGGACATCAGAAGGACATTAAAATACCAATCAAGGCAGTTTCAGCCTTTTGTGTTTGGACTTGACTCAATTAAACTGAAACTGCGGGTGATCGAAAGCCCCATTGTCTGTGAAAACATCTTTGGGGGCGGAGTCGATCGGACCCTTTTGAAAAGTCAAGACTTAAAGGATACAGGTTCAAGGCAGAAGCAGTTTTTTTTTCAGTGCTTCAGGTGTCACAGGTACTGCAGAGTTGAGTTAGTTGGAGAGTGTGGCTGTTCTAATGGGCAGAAGGTTGAGGGAGCTAGGGCTGTTCTCTCTGGAGCGGAGGAGGCTGAGGGGAGACTTAATAGAGGTTAAAAAATGATGAAGGGGATAGATAGAGTGAACGTTCAAAGACTATTTCCTCGGGTGGATGGAGCTATTACAAGGGGGTATAACTATAGGGTTCGTGGTGGGAGATATAGGAAGGATATCAGAGGTAGGTTCTTTACGCAGAGAGTGGTTGGGGTGTGGAATGGACTGCCTGCAGTGATAGTGGAGTCAGAGACTTTAGGAACATTTAAGCGGTTATTGGATAGGCACATGGAGCACACCAGGATGATAGGGAGTGGGATAGCTTGATCCTAGTTTCAGATAAAGCTCGGCACAACATCGTGGGCCGAAGGGCCTGTTCTGTGCTGTACTGTTCTATGTTCTATGTTCGAGAAGTGAAGAGCAAGAGAAGTAGCCAAGCAAGAAGGAGCCCTCTTCCAGAATCGCAAGCTGAGAAGCAGACAAGCAGGACCAAGCTCTCTTCAGTTTCGACTCTGCACTAAGCCATTCGAGCTGATCACAAAGGAACCCCTTTTAGAATTGTGAGTATCCCAGCCAACCTGGTGAAGCTCCCGAGGATAGGATAGGGGTTGAGGGAAAGGGGAGGGGTGCTGTATTGTAATTTTAAAGTTCTGTAATCTTGTTTGAACTGTGTAAAGTAAGAATTTACTTGTGTCCGTTAACATTTCTCCCACAGTGATAGCATAAAGCGTAAGTTTTATTCATGTGTGGTGTGGCATTGGTGAGGTTGATTCTATTGTTAAATAAATCTCTGTAAGTTTGAAACTCGTTTTGGAGTTTGTCTTGCCTCTTGTTCTCTCATCAGCGCACTCTGGCGAGGTCACAGTTTCAATATCCCTTACCATAAATCCGGAGTCCAGAACCAAGGGTGATCTGAGGGATTCGAACCCGCTCACTCCAGGGAGACTGCTGGTCAGGGGATAAAGGATCAGAGTCTCTCTGTTTCTCTCTCTTGGGAACCCACTCGAGTGGTGTGGGTGCAGGGTGGCTATTGTCCCACTGACAAGGGAGAGAATCACTCGGGCCTTGGTGCTGGTTTTGGGATGGCTGTGTGATATAAGGATCAGGCTACCGGTCAGGTATAAACGGTGAGCCTGGTTCAGTGCTCTCTCTCCTGCGGGGCTGCCCCAGTGCGGCATTCCCCGATCCTTTGTAATTTGTAGGAGAGAGACACTCACAGCTATCGGCAGACCCCCAAATACCGCAAGTGGAGTAAAAAGAAAGATCCCGCTACAATGTGTATGATGCAGTGTTCGCTTGCCCTGTCCCAGAGACTGTCAGCTCTCAGTTATAAAGTGGGGAGTTCAAATTCTACAACGGCCTCAGCAAATAGCCTGGGTAGGCCAGACTAGGGTAGCACCGAGGGAGTGCTACCTTGTCTGTGGGACCATGAGAAGCTGAACCCGAGGCCCTATCTGCCTGCTCAAGCTTTAGGCCCCCATGAAATTTCTCAGGGGGCAGAACAGGAATCCAGCTTGGGTCAATGTTTAGCCCAAAGGCGCGTTGAGCTGTTCTCCAGTTCAGAGCTGCATGAATTAGCTGCAGCCTGATTGGGCCAGAACACTTAGAAACAAAACCAGGTGGATCCATCTGAATGGCGAATTGGGATTTAAAAACTGCAGAGCTGTCAAACTGAGCAACTTTTAACTGTGTCATCAAGTGTTAACACAGTAAGAAGTTTAACAACACCAGGTTAAAGTCCAACAGGTTTTTTTGGTAGCAAAAGCCACACAAGCTTTCGGAGCTCTAAGCCCCTTCTTCAGGTGAGTGGGAATTCTGTTCACAAACAGAGCTTATAAAGACACAGACTCAATTTACATGAATAATGGTTGGAATGCGAATACTTACAACTAATCAAGTCTTTAAGAAACAAAACAATGTGAGTGGAGAGAGCATCAAGACAGGCTAAAAAGATGTGTATTGTCTCCAGACAAGACAGCCAGTGAAACTCTGCAGCTCCACGCAACTGTGGGAGTTACAAATAGTGTGACATGAACCCAATATCCCGGTTGAGGCCGTCCTCGTGTGTGTGGAACTTGGCTATCAGTTTCTGCTCAGCGACTCTGCGCTGTCGTGTGTCGCGAAGGCCGCCTTGGAGAACGCTTACCCGAATATCAGAGGCCGAATGCCCGTGACCGCTGAAGTGCTCCCCAACAGGAAGAGAACAGTCTTGCCTGGTGATTTTCGAGCGGTGTTCATTCATCCGTTGTCGCAGCGTCTGCATAGTTTCCCCAATGTACCATGCCTCGGGACATCCTTTCTTGCAGCGTATCAGGTAGACAACGTTGGCCGAATTGCAAGAGTATGTACCGTGTACCTGGTGGATGGTGTTCTCACATGAGATGATGGCATCTGTGTCGATGATCCGGCATGTCTTGCAGAGGTTGCTGTGGCAGGGTTGTGTGGTGTCATGGTCACTGTTCTCCTGAAGGCTGGGTAGTTTGCTGCGGACAATGGTCTGTTTGAGGTTGTGCGGTTGTTTGAAGGCAAGAAGTGGGGGTGAGGGGATGGCCTTGGCGAGATGTTCGTCTTCATCAATGACATGTTGAAGGCTCCGGAGGAGATGCCGTAGCTTCTCCGCTCCGGGGAAGTACTGAAGTACGCTGCAAGAAAGGGTGTCCCGAGGCATGGTACATTGGGGAAACTATGCAGACGCTGCGACAACGGATGAATGAACACCGCTCGACAATCACCAGGCAAGACTGTTCTCTTCCTGTTGGGGAGCACTTCAGCGGTCACGGGCATTCGGCCTCTGATATTCGGGTAAGCGTTCTCCAAGGCGGCCTTCGCGACACACGACAGCGCAGAGTCGCTGAGCAGAAACTGATAGCCAAGTTCCACACACACGAGGACGGCCTCAACCGGGATATTGGGTTCATGTCACACTATTTGTAACTCCCACAGTTGCGTGGAGCTGCAGAGTTTCACTGGCTGTCTTGTCTGGAGACAATACACATCTTTTTAGCCTGTCTTGATGCTCTCTCCACTCACATTGTTTTGTTTCTTAAAGACTTGATTAGTTGTAAGTATTCGCATTCCAACCATTATTCATGTAAATTGAGTCTGTGTCTTTATAAGCTCTGTTTGTGAACAGAATTCCCACTCACCTGAAGAAGGGGCTAAGAGCTCCGAAAGCTTGTGTGGCTTTTGCTACCAAATAAACCTGTTGGACTTTAACCTGGTGTTGTTAAACTTCTTACTGTGTTTACCCCAGTCCAACGCCGGCATCTCCACATCATCAAGTGTTAGCCAGGGCAGCACCATTCCCCCCGCCATCTCTCTCTCTCTCATTGGTATATGATGGGGGTTATGTTGTTCTTTGCTTGGCCACTTGAGGGCCATTGTGAGTTGTCTCTTTAATCGATTGGGATTGTAAAAACCTTGTGCTGGATTTTGCCACCTTTTCAATTCCATGTGTATCCGGGAGAGCGATGTTCGGGAGCAACAGTGCTGACAAGACTTCAGGGTTTTGGGAAAAGGATGGATAATGTCACCAGGGAGGTGACAATCTAATGGTATTATTGTTAGATTATTAATCCAGAAAATCAGCTAATGTTCTGGGGACCCGGGTTCGAATCCCACCAAGGCAGATGGTGGAATTTGAACTCAATAAAAAATACCTGGAATTAAGAATCTACTGATGACCATGAAACCATTGTCGATTGTCGGAAAAACCCATCTGGTTCACTAATGCCCTTAGGGAAGGAAATCTGCCGTCCTTACCCGGTCTGGACTACATGTGACTCCAGAGCCACAGCAATGTGGTTGACTCTCAACTGGCCTCCAAGGATAACTAAATGCTGGCCAGCAATTATTGCCCATCCCTGGTTACCCTTGGAGCCCATCCTCAGAGCTCATTTATTTTATTCATTCCTGGGGCATTATTTCCACTGCTGCAAAGTTGCCACAAAGTGAAGTAATAAAAATAAACATGTCTTCAGCTTCTCAACACGAAAACATCTCCAAGACGAAATGAATCGTTTTCCAAGGACAGTGAACCTTGTTGTTCCAGTCAGCACTGAGATGGGGAGCATCAAATGGTCACTGAGGTGGAGTGGGCAAACTCCGAAACCGCACCCCCCCCCCACCCCCCCCCCCCCCCCCCCCACCCCCCACCCCCCCCTCCCCTGGACTCAGAGCCTGACGCGAAAAAAACCCACGGGTTTGTGGGTCCATTCATGAGATTTAGTGTCAACAACCAAACCCTCGGTGACGAATATTGACATTGGCTAAGATTCTGCTGTCAGTGGGAGCTAATGGCCGCGTTCCAGAGGAAACCATCACTGCTGATTGTAAATGAATTTAATTATTGGAGAAGGAGCTACAGGCAGAGCAGAGGGTGAGAGTTTTGGGAGTTTTAATATTCACCCCCCAACAGCATCAAAATTCACCAACTACCCTTCAACATTTAAACACATGCAGCACCCAGCTGGCTGGTTCTGTGGGGAATATCACTGTGTCCATTAGAAAAGGGGATAGCCTTCTAGTTTCATGGAAATTCTTGGGATGTTTTAATTTTAATTTAATCAGAGAAAAGGGTTTTGTCATGTCTTCTTTTTACAGGATGTGGGTGTCGCTGGCTGGGTCCAACATTTGGGTGCCCATCTCTAATTGGCCTTGGGAAGGTGGTGGTGAGTTGTCTTCTTGAACCGCTGCAGTCAATGTGGTGTAGGTACACCCACAGTGCTGTTAGGGAGGGAGTTCCAGGATTTTGATCCATTGAGGGAACGGCCGATATATTTCCGAGTCAGGATGGTGAGTGACTTAGAACATAGAACATAGAAAACATACAGAACAAACAGGCCCTTCGGCCCACCCACCATGTCCCTACCTACCTAGGCCTATATATAGGCTTACCTATAACCCTCAATCCTAGTAAGTCCCATGTACTCATCCAGAAGTCTCTTAAAATACCCTATCGAGTTTGCCTCCACCACCACTGACGGCAGCCGATTCCACTCACCCACCACCCTCTGAGTGAAAAACTTACCCCTGACATCTCCTCTGTACCTACCCCCCAGCACCTTAAACCTGTGTCCTCTCGTAGCAGCCATTTCAGCCCTGGGAAAAAGCCTCCGAGAATCCACCAGATCTAAACCTCTCAACATCTTGTCCACCTCTATCAGGTCACCTCTCATCCTTCGTCTCTCCAAGGAGAAAAGACCGAGCTCCCTCAACCTATCCTCATAAGGCATGCCAATCAATCCAGGCAACATCCTTGTAAGTCTTCTCTGCACCCTTTCAATCATTTCCACATCCCTCCTGTAATGAGGCGACCAGAACTGAGCACAGTACTCCAAGTGGGGTCTGACGAGGGTCTTATAAAGCTGCATCATTATCCCCCGACTCCTAAACTCAATCCCTCGACTGATGAAGGCCAGCACACCATACACCTTCTTAACCACCTCCTCTACCTGCGAGGCCAATTTAAGAGTCCTATGGACCTGGACCCCAAGGTCTTTCTGATCCTCTACACTGCTAAGAGTCTTACCCTTGATATTATACTCCTTCATCCCGTTTGACCTGCCAAAATGGACCACTACACATTTATTCGGGTTGAAGTCCATCTGCCACTTCTCCGCCAAGTCTTGCATCCTATCTATGTCATGCTGCAGCTTCTGACATCCCTCCAACCTATCCACAACACCACCAACCTTTGTGTCGTCGGCAAACTTACCAACCCATCCCTCCACTTCCTCATCCAGGTCATTTATGAAAATGACAAACAGCAAGGGTCCCAGAACAAATCCCTGGGGCACTCCACTGGTGACCGACCTCCATTCAGAAAAAGACCCATCTACAACCACTCTCTGCCTTCTGTAGGCAAGCCAGTTCTGAATCCACAAGGCAACAGCCTCTTGGATCCCATGCCCTCTCACTTTCTCGAGAAGTCTTGCATGGGGGACCTCATCGAACGCCTTGCTGAAGTCCATGTAAACCACATCTACCGCTTTTCCTTCGTCAATGTGTTTAGTCACATTTTCAAAGAACTCCACCAGGCTCGTAAGGCACGATTCGCCTTTGACAAAGCTGTGCTGACTACCTTTGAGCGTACTAAACTTCTCTAAATGTTCATAAATCCTGTCCCTCAGGATCTTCTCCATCAACTTACCAACTACTGAGGTTAGACTCACCGGTCGGTAATTTTTCTGGGCTATCCCTATTCCCTTTCTTGAATATAGGAACCACATCCGCAATCCTCCAATCCTCCAGAACCTCTCCCGTCTCCATGGATGATGCAAAGATAATTGCCAGAGGCTCTGCAATCTCTTCCCTCGCTTCCCACATTAACCTGGGGTACATCCCATCCGGTCCCGGTGACTTATCTATCTTGATGCTATTCAAAATTTCCAACCATCCTCTTTCTTAATGTCCACATACTCAATCTTTTCAGTCTGCCTCAATCCTGTAGTACAACCACCCAGGTCTTTTTCCACCGTGAATACCGAGGCAAAATATTCATTAAGGGTCTCAGCTATTTCTTCCGGTTCTGTACAGACTTTCTCACCTTCACCTTTTATCGGTCCTAATCCTTCACATCTCATCCTTTTACTCTTCACATATTTATAGAACGCCTTAGGGTTCTCCTTAATCTTACCTGCCAAGGCCTTCTCGTGACCCCTTCTGGCTCTCCTAATTTCTTTCTTAATTCCCTTCCTACAAGCCGTATACTCATCTCGATCCCTATCATCGCCTAGCTCTCTGAACCTTCAGTACGCTTTCCTTTTCTTTTTGACTCGGTTCAGCGCAGCTTTTGTGCACCACGGTTCCCGTAACCTACCAACACCTCCCTGTCTCATCGGAACCTTGTCATGCAGAACTCCAGACAAACATTCCTTGAAAATCTGCCACCTTACTTCGGTACTTTTCCTCGAGAATGCCTCCTTCTAATTTACGCCTCTAATCTCCTGCCTGATGGCTTCATATTTCCCCTTACTCCAGATAAACACTTTCCTAGCTTGCCTGATCCTATCTCTTTCCAATGCTAGTGTAAAGGAGATAGAGTTATGATCACTATCCCCAAGATGCCCCCCCACTGAGAGATCCGACACCTCTCCAGGCTCATGACCCAGTACCAGATCGAGTACAGCCTCTCCTCTTGCAGGCTTATCCACATGCTGTGTCAGGAAACCCTCCTGAACACACCTAACAAACTCCTCCCCATCCAAACCCCTTACCCTAGGGATATTCCAATCGATGTTTGGGAAATTAAAGTCTCCCATCACGACAACCCTGTTATTACTACATCTCTCCAGGATCTGTTTCCCTATCTGCTCCTCAACATCCCTGTTACTATTGGGCGGCCTGTAGAAAACACCCAGCAAAGTTATCGACCCCTTCGCGCTCCAAACTTCCACCCACAGAGACTCCGTAGACAATCCCTCCATGGCTTCCACCTTCTCGACAGCTGTGACACTATCCCTGATCAGCAGTGCCACTCCCCCCCCGCCTCTTTTGCCTCCCTCTCTGTCCTTCCTGAAACATCTGAAACCCGGCACCTGAAGTAACCAGTCCTGTCCCTGTCCCCAAGTCTCCGTAATTCCCAAGGCATTTTACTCATACGTTAGGAACAAAAGGGTTGTTAGGGAAAAAATCAGACCTCTCAGGGACAAAAGTGGGGAATTATGCTTCGAGCCCAAAGAAGTTGGGGAGATCCTAAATGAATACTTTGTGTCGGTATTCACAAAGGAGAGGGATGTGTTGACTGGGAGTGTCTCGGAGGGGAGTGTTGAACCGTTGGAGAAAATCTCCATTACAAGGAGGAAGTGTTAGGTTTGTTAGAGAATATAAAGACTGACAAATCCCCAGGGCCTGATGGAATCTATTCAAGGCTGCTCAGGGAGACGAGAGATGAAATCGCTGGGCCTCTGACGCAAATCTTTGTCTCGTCACTGGACACAGGTGAGATCCCAGAGGATTGGAGGATAGCTAATGTGGTCCCGTTATTTAAGAAGGGTAGGAAGGATAACCCGGGTAATTATAGGCCGGTGAGCTTGACGTCCATGGTGGGGAAGTTGTCGGAGAAGATTCTTAGAGATAGGATGTATGCGCATTTAGAAAGGAATAAACTCATTAACGATAGCCAGCATGGTTTTGTAAGAGGGAGGTCATGCCTCACTAATCTGGTGGAGTTGTTTGAAGAAGTGACTAGAATGGTTGACGAGGGAAGGGCTGTGGATGTCGTCTATATGGACTTTAGTAAAGCATTTGACAAAGTCCCTCATGGTAGGCTGGTGCAAAAGGTTGGATCTCATGGGATAAAGGGGGAGGTGGCTAGATGGGTGGAGAACTGGCTTGGTCACAGAAGACAGAGGGTGGTAGTGGAAGGGTCTTTTTCCGGCTGGAGGCCTGTGACTAGTGGTGTTCCGCAGGGCTCTGTATTGGGACCTCTGCTGTTTGTGATTTATATAAACGATCTGGAAGAAGGTGTAACTGGGGTGATCAGTAAGTTTGCGGACGACACAAAATTGGCAGGACTTGCAGATAGTGAGGAGCATTGTCAGAGGCTACAGAAGGATATAGATAGGCTGGAAATTTGGGCAAAGAAATGGCAGATGGAGTTCAATCCTGATGAATGCGAAGTGATGCATTTTGGTAGAACTAATATAGGGAGGAGCTATACGATAAATGGCAGAACCGTCAAGGGTGTAGATACGCAGAGGGACCTGGGTGTGCAAGTCCACAGATCTTTGAAGGTGACGTCACAGGTGGAGAAGGTGGTGAAGAAGGCATATGGCATGCTTGCCTTTATAGGATGGGGCATAGAGTATAAAAGTTGGGGTCTGATGTTGCAGATGTATAGAACGTTGGTTCGGCCGCATTTGGAATACTGCGTCCAGTTCTGATCGCCACACTACCAGAAGGACGTAGAGGCTTTGGAGAGAGTACAGAGGAGGTTTACCAGGATGTTGCCTGGTATGGAGGGGCTTAGTAATGAGGAGAGATTGGGTAAACTGGGGTTGTTCTCCTTGGAAAGACGGAGGATGAGGGGAGACTTAATAGAGGTGTATAAAATTATGAAAGGCATAGATAGGGTGAACGGTGGGAAGCTTTTCCCCAGGTCGGTGGTGACGTTCACGAGGGGTCTTGGTTCAAGGTGAAGGGGGGGAGGTTTAACACAGATATCAGAAGGACGTATTTTACACAGAGGGTGGCGGGGGCCTGGAATGCGCTGCCAGGCAAGGTGGTGGAGGCGGACACACTGGGAACATTTAAGACTTATCTAGATAGCCACACGAACGGAGTGGGAATGGAGGGATACAAAAGAATGGTCTAGTTTGGACCAGGGAGCGGCGCGGGCTTGGAGGGCCGAAGGGCCTGTTCCTGTGCTGTATTGTTCTTTGTTCTTCTTTGTTCTTTGTAATGGCCACCACATCACACTTCCAAGCATCGATCCACACTCTAAGCTCATCCACTTTATTCACTACACTCCTGGCGTTAAAATAGACACATCTCAAACCTTTGGTCTGAGCTCTCCCCTTCTCCACCACCAGTCTATTCTCCCTCTTACACTGTCTACAATCCTTTTCTATTTGCGGGCTAACCTCCTCGCTCTCAGTCACCTCATCACGATTCCCTCCTTGGAATCTTGGAGGGGAACTTGGAGGGGAACTTCCAAGTGGTGGTGTTCACAGGTATCTGCTGCTCTTGTCCTTCCAGACGGTAGAGGTTGGGGGTTTGGAAGGTACCATTGAAGGCAGCTTGATGAGTTGCTGCAGTGCAGCTTGTGGAATCTGATTGCCAGGGCCACTGGGAATTGTGGCCAATGCTTGGACAACACACAGTCCCCAGATTCTAACTGCTGGGAGTTCCAGGGCAAAGATAGCTCTGGGGTCATGTCACAGAGACAGGTGGGAGGCCCCAGGCGAGGGCAGGAGCAGGGAGGCTAGAGTTGGAAAAAGCTCCCCAGGGGGGACGGGACACCCAGGGGGCCAGCTTTTGAGTGTGGGGGTGGGGGGTGCATGCAGGATTGGGAAAGGGGCAGAGATGGAAACAACTCCTCCCCCCTTCCCCTTCCCAGTTGAGGCCTGAACAGGCTGACCTGCCAGCATCATCCCTGTCCCTGACCTCCTTCCGCCAGCCTCCAAGTTACAGACGGGTATGAGTTGGCCCTCACGTAATTCAGGCCTCACTTGGGCTGAGGGTGGATGGGCCTCAACCCCCCGCCTCCATATAATTCCTGACACCTCAAGCACAGGGTCAATAGGCCAAGCGTAGGCCACCTGGAGGGTTATTCTGGGCTCCCACCACTCCCCACCCACAACCCCACCCACAAGCCCACCTGTAAAGGGTGCCTGTAAGATTGTGCCCGTAGTGACTTCCATTCCACTGTGGGCAGCACAGTGGCACAGTGGTTAGCACTACTGCCTCACAGCGCCAGGGACCCGGGTTCAATTCCCGGCTTGGGTCACTGTCTGTGTGGAGTTTGCACATTCTCCCTGTTTCTGCGTGGGTTTCCTCCGGGTGCTCCGGTTTCCTCCCACAGTCCAAAAGACGTGCTGGTTAGGTGCACTGGCCGTGCTAAATTCTGTGAATTTCTGTGAATGTAAGCCTACTTGTGACACTAATAAATAAACTTTAAACTTTACACACTTCCTCTTCCCACACACACAACTACGTCATCTCCTGAGAGGGGCAAAAAATACAGAAAAACCTCGGCCCGAACAACAACCAGAACCACAATTGATGAAGAAGTTCAGAACCATGAGGGGGCTGGACAGAGTAGAGAGGGAGAAACTGTTCCCGCTCGCAAAAGGATCGAGAATGAGAGGGACACAGATTTTAGATGATTTGTGAAAGAACAAAGAACAAAGAACAATACAGCACAGGAACAGGCCCTTCGGCCCTCCAAGCCTGCGCCGCTCATGTGCCCAACTAGACCATGCGTTTGTATCCCTCTATTCGCAGTCTGTTCATGTGGTTATCTAGATAAGTCTTAAACGATCCCAGCGTGTCCGCCTCAATCACCTTGCTTGGGAGTGCATTCCAGGCCCCCACCACCCTCTGTGTAAAATAAGTCCCCTGACATCTGTGTTGAACCTTGCCCCCCTCACCTTGAACCCGTGACCCCTTGTGTTCGCCACCTTCGACCTGGGAAAAAGCTTCTCACTGTTCACCCTATCTATGCCCTTCACAATTTTATACACAGAGAAGCAAATGTGAGAGGAAACTTCTCCTGTGGTGGAGGCAGGTTCAACTGAGGCATTGAAGAGTGCGTTAGGTGATTATTTGAATGAAATGTGCAGGGTTAACAGGGTAAAGGCAGGGGAATGGAACTAAGTCATTGTGTTCATTTGGAGAACAGGTACAGGCACTTTGGGCCAAATGGCCTCCTCCTGCACCCCAACAGTTTTGTAATTCTGTGACTCTGCAGAGCATCTTTATCACAAAGCATTTCATAGGTTTCACTGAGGAATTATAAAACACAATTTGACACGGATTCACTGAAGGGAATAATCAGCCTGGTGATCAAATTCTTGCCCAGGGTTTAAAGGAGTGAGAGAGAGGCGAAGGGGTCAGGGAGGAAATTCCAGAGCTTCAGGCCCACATGGAGCTGAAGGCACGGCCATCGATGGCAAAATCCGAACCAGGATCTGATAAATGCAGAGATCTCAGAGAGGGAACTCATTGAAAGTTTATTTATGAGTGTCACAAGTAGGCCTACATTAACACAGCAATGAAGTTACTGTGACCTGGCTGGAGGAGATGACAGAGATGGCGGGTGTTCGATGGGCCAATGCTAGGGAGGGTGGTGAGGACATGGAGGGATTTGAAAATAAGGATAAGAATTGTTAAAAATGGAAATTATCTGGAACATTCTCCTCTGAGCCTCTCAACTGACAAGAACCAGTCCAAAAGCTCGCACGGACTCACTGTACAACAGACCACAAACCCTAAACACAATCTGGCAAAACTCTCTCCATGTGACTACATTCTGTGAGGAACCTTTCAGAAATTTAAACACCGAAACTGGTTCTCTTGCAAGCATTCTTTGGAAAAGGATGGGATCGTTTTTTTCGAGCAATGGCAGGTTGCTGAGGTACCACAGATCCAAGGCTGGACAACCCACACACCAATCAGCTTGCTTTATTGCTATGATTTCAACTTCTTGTACAGCTAGAAAGAGGCCGTGGTTACAAATCGCAGAATTAAAGACACAGGAAAGAACATTCTAGATTGCAAAGCTTCTGTTTCAAAACAACGTAATGATCAGTGTTTGTACTCTGCCACCTCTGATCACGCTTGACTCCTCCCCAGAGTTCGCAACACGTTATGAAGCGGCTTGTTCCTGGGTGTTAATCGCCGCCGGGAGGCAGGCTTCCTCAAAGCAAAATCATTCACCCGGTTCTGAGGAAATTGCTGTTTGTTCCGGGTATCCCAGTTAACCTAGCGGAGAACAAAGAGAATTTAACTTCCAAACTCTTGCAGTTTACTAACTGTGTCATTTTAAGAACAGAGAACAGTACAGCACAGGGACAGGCCCTGCATGTTGTGCCGAACATGACGCCAAATTAAGCTAATCCCTTCTGCCTGCCCTTGCTCCGTGCCCCTCGAGTCTTTGCATATTCATGAGCTTATCTAAAAACCCCTTAAACACCCCTATCGTATCTGCCTCCACCACCACCCCTGGCAGCGTGTTCCAGACATCCACCACTCTGTGTAAAAAAACCTGCCCCTCGCATCTCCTTTGTACTTTCCCCCTCTCACCTTCAGTGCGTGCCCCCTAAGGACTGGCAAGCCAACAGATAGGGGGATGACAGGTGAGAGAGTGACATCTGACACGATCTATAATCATTTGTGGGATGGCTCCTTCGTATTGAACAAACTGAATCCAGGTCATTTGGGGTTTATTGGGGGTTGCTGTTCTAGCGAGAGGCCACAGGTTGGGGGGGGTGTTGGGGTGGGGTCCCACCACGAACTCAAGAGAGAACAAAGTGGCTAGAAAACTTCTCTTTTCTTTTCCTTCTCTCATGGGATGTGGGCATCACTGATATTTTCTCTGGAAGGGGTCTCGGCCGTCACCTGTCCCAGATTTCCAGGTGAATGGAACTCACGCCGTGGCAGCACGGTGGGTAGAAATTCACCTTCCTCATTAGCAAGCATTGTGTCGGCTCCTGTTAAACTCCCCTCCCAGTATTCCTGTCTATTATCATCAACGGAGCTGCAGATTCGGGATAACAGCACAGCAGATCAATGTGAAAGCACCTATTCAATCCTAGCGGCCCAGGGGCTTTCCTGTGTCAAACTGCGTGGTACTCCCAGCTGTTCCCCACTCATCTTACATTGGGTCCCACCAAGCACCTTTCCACCCTGTTCCCCGTTTCCCCACTCGCCTTAGGGAGGGCAGATACTCTGTTCCTCAACCCTTGGACATCCCAGCAGGGAAAAAAATCAACTTTAGACAGGAACTGTCACCATTACTCAATCCCCATCTTAAGGGGAGGTGATGATGGCCTCGTTGACTATTAACCCAGAAGCTCAGCTAATGTTCTGGGGACTCGGGTTCGAATCCCACCACGGCATTAAAAAAAAATCTGGAATTAAGAATCTACTGATGACCATGGAACCATTGTCGATTGTCGGAAAAACCCAGCTGGTTCACTAATGTCCTTTAGGGAAGGAAATCTGCCGTCCTTACCCGGTCTGGCCTACATGTGACTCCAGAGCCACAGCAATGTGGTTGACTCTCAACTGCCCTCTGAAATGGCCGAGTGAGACACTCAGTTCAAGGGGCAACTAGGGATGGGCAATAAATGCTGGCCCGGCCAGCGACACCCACATCCTAGCAATGAATAACAAAATGTGCTGCATGTATTATTTTGAACAGTCTTCAAGACTTACTGATGAATAACGTTCATCCTGGAACCTTGGGCGCCGTCTTTCATATCGTATCTGGAATAAAACAATCATGAGTGTGAATGTAAGTTGTCCCATTCAAAGCCGCACAAACCCTGCTGCGAAGGGAAACTCTGTATAACAAGTATTCCGTTTTGGATACTATTGGGGGTGTCGACTTAACAGGGGCAAGCCATGGGGTACAGGTCTCTGGGACAGAGTCTGTCCTTGTTGCTCAGAAGGGAAGGGGGGAGAGGAGCAGAACATTAGTTATTGGGGACTCCATAGTTAGGGGGATAGGTGGGAGATTCTGTGGGAACGAGAGGGACTCGTGGCTGGTGTGTTGCCTCCCAGGTGCCAGGGTCCATGATGTCTTGGATCGTGTTTTCAGGATCCTTAAGGCGGAGGGGGACCAGCCCCAAGTTGTGGTTCACATCGGCACCCAAGATATAGGTAGGAAAAGGGATGGGGTTGTAAGGCAGAAATTCAGGGAGTTAGGGTGGAAGTTTAGGGCTAGAACAAACAGACTTGCTACCTCTGGTTTGTTACCCGTGCCACGTGATAGTGAGGAGAGGAACAGGGAGAGAGAGCAATTGAACACGTGGCTACAGGGATGGTGCAGGAGGGAGGGATTCAGATACCTGGATAATTGGGGCTCTTTCTGGGGTAGGTGGGACCTCTACAAATGGGATGGTCTACACCTGAACCAGAGGGGTACCAATATCCTGGGGGGGAAATTTGCTAATGCTCTTCGGGAGGGTTTAAACTAATTCAGCAGGGGGATGGGAACCTGAATTGTAGATCCAGTGTACAGGAGGTTGAGAGTAGTGAGGTCATGGATGAGGTTTCAGGGTTGCAGGAGTGTACGGGCAGGCAGGAAGGTGGTTTGAAATGTGTATACTTCAATGCCAGGAGCATCCGGAATAAGGTGGGTGAACTTGCAGCATGGGTTGGTACCTGGGACTTTGGCTTTGATCTTTAGGTCATCATTGCCTACAGGAATAGTCATGATGTGGAGATGCCGGCGTTGGACTGGGGTAAACACAGTAAGAAGTTTAACAACACCAGGTTAAAGTCCAACAGGTTTATTTGGTAGCAAAAGTCACACAAGCTTTCGGAGCTCCAAGCCCCTTCTTCAGGTGAGTGGGAATTCTGTTCACAAACAGAGCATATAAAGACACAAACTCAATTTACATGAATAGGTATTCATATGAATTAGGGAAGGTGAATTCTCCCCCAGGGAAAATGCGAATATTTCCCCCACTTTTCAAAGGTCCATTCATAAGGTGCTTTCAAATGAATTTCAGCAAAACTGTTCCCCACTGACCCCTCAAACCCAGTGGGAGCTTTCCTCCATAATTGTGACTGAGAGCATTGAGAAAACATTGGGATGGGTCAAGTGAACTCTTGTCAGCTCCGCATCATTCTATTCCTGTACCTGAGCCTCTTTAATCAGTCAGTGAGAATCCAGGGTCATGGGGATAAGGCAGGAACATAAGAACATAAGAAAGAACATAAGAAATAGGAGCAGGAGTAGGCCATCTAGCCCCTCGAGCCTGCTCCGCCATTCAACAAGATCATGGCTGATCTGAAGTGGATCAGTTCCACTTACCCGCTTGATCCCTATAACCCCTAATTCCCTTACCGATCAGGAATCCATCTATCCGTGATTTAAACATATTCAATGAGGTAGCCTCCACCACATCAGTGGGCAGAGAATTCCAGAGATTCACCACCCTCTGGGAGAAGAAGTTCCTCCTCAACTCTGTCCTAAACTGACTCCCCTTTATTTTGAGGCTGTGCCTTTCTAAGTGGAAAGAATCTCTCCACCTCTACCCTATCCAGCCCCTTCATTATCTTATAGGTCTCTATAAGATCCCCCCTCAGCCTTCTAAATTCCAATGAGTACAAACCCAATCTGCTCAGTCTCTCCTCATAATCAACACCCCTCATCTCTGGTATCAACCTGGTGAACCTTCTCTGCACTCCCTCCAAGGCCAATATCTCCTTCCGCAAATAAGGGGACCAATACTGCACACAGTATTCCAGCTGCAGCCTCACCAATGCCCTGTACAGATGCAGCAAGACATCTCTGCTTTTATATTCTATGATGTGGAGATGCCGGCGTTGGACTGGGATAAACACAGTAAGAAGTTTAACAACACCAGGTTAAAGTCCAACAGGTTTATTTGGTAGCAAAAGCCACACAAGCTTTCGGAGCTCTAAGCCCCTTCTTCAGGTGAGTGGGAATTCTGTTCACAAACAGAGCTTATAAAGACACAGACTCAATTTACATGAATAATGGTTGGAATGCGAATACTTACAACTAATCAAGTCTTTAAGAAACAAAACAATGTGAGTAGAGAGAGCATCAAGACAGGCTAAAAAGATGTGTATTGTCTCCAGACAAGACAGCCAGTGAAACTCTGCAGGTCCACGCAACTGTGGGAGTTACAAATAGTGTGACATGAACCCAATATCCCGGTTGAGGCCGTCCTCGTGTGTGCGGAACTTGGCTATCAGTTTCTGCTCAGCGACTCTGCGCTGTCGTGTGTCACGAAGGCCGCCTTGGAGAACGCTTACCCGAATATCAGAGGCCGAATGCCCGTGACCGCTGAAGTGCTCCCCAACAGGAAGAGAACAGTCTTGCCTGGTGATTGTCGAGCGGTGTTCATTCATCCGTTGTCGCAGCGTCTGCATAGTTTCCCCAATGTACCATGCCTCGAGACATCCTTTCTTGCAGCGTATCAGGTAGACAACGTTGGCCGAATTGCAAGAGTATGTACCGTGTACCTGGTGGATGGTGTTCTCAAGTGAGATGATGGCATCTGTATCGATGATCCAGCACGTCTTGCAGAGGTTGCTGTGGCAGGGTTGTGTGGTGTCATGGTCACTGTTCTCCTGAAGGCTGGGTAGTTTGCTGCGGACAATGGTCTGTTTGAGGTTGTGCGGTTGTTTGAAGGCAAGAAGTGGGGGTGTGGGGATGGCCTTGGCGAGATGTTCGTCTTCATCAATGACATGTTGAAGGCTCCGGAGGAGATGCCGTAGCTTCTCCGCTCCGGGGAAGTACTGGACAACGAAGGGTACTCTGTCCACTGTGTCCCGTGTTTGTCGTCTGAGGAGGCCGGTGCGGTTTTTCGCTGTGGCGCGTTCCAAGGCGGCCTTCGCGACACACGACAGCGCAGAGTCGCTGAGCAGAAACTGATAGCCAAGTTCCGCACACACGAGGACGGCCTCAACCGGGATATTGGGTTCATGTCACACTATTTGTAACTCCCACAGTTGCGTGGACCTGCAGAGTTTCACTGGCTGTCTTGTCTGGAGACAATACACATCTTTTTAGCCTGTCTTGATGCTCTCTCCACTCACATTGTTTTGTTTCTTAAAGACTTGATTAGTTGTAAGTATTCGCATTCCAACCATTATTCATGTAAATTGAGTCTGTGGCTTTATAAGCTCTGTTTGTGAACAGAATTCCCACTCACCTGAAGAAGGGGCTTAGAGCTCCGATAGCTTGTGTGGCTTTTGCTACCAAATAAACCTGTTGGACTTTAACCTGGTGTTGTTAAACTTCTTACTCTGTTTATATTCTATCCCCCTTGCGATATAGGCCAACATCCCATTTGCCTTCTTGATCACCTGTTGCACCTGCAGACTGGGTTTTTGCGTCTCATGCACAAGGACCCCCAGGTTCCTTTGCACAGTAGCATGTTGTAATTTTTTTCCATTTAGATAATAATCCAATTTGCTATTATTTCCTCCAAAGTGAATAACCTCGCATTTGTCAACGTTATACTCCATCTGCCAGATCCTCGCCCACTCACTCAGCCTGTCCAAATCTCTCTGCAGACCTTCTACGCCCTCCACACGATTCACTTTTCCACTTGTCTTTGTGTCGTCTGCAAACTTTGTTACCCTACACTCAGTCCCCTCCTCCAGATCGTCTATATAAATGGTAAATAGTTGAGGCCCCAGTACCGATCCCTGCGGCACGCCACAAGTTACCATCTGCTAACCCATTTATTCCGACACTCTGCTTCCTGTCGGATAGCCAATCCCCAATCCACACTAACACCCTACCCCCAACTCTGTGTGACCCAATCTTCTTCAGCAACCTTTTGTGAGGCACCTTATCAAACACCTTTTGGAAATCCAAAAACACCGCATCCACCGGTTCCCCTCTGTCAACCGCACTAGTCACATCTTCATAAAAATCCAACAAGTTCGTCAAGCACGACTTTCCCCTCATGAATCCATGCTGCGTCTGCTTAATCGAACCATTCTTATCCAGATGGCCTGCTATTTCTTCTTTAATGATGGATTCGAGAAGGTGGAGTTGGGGGATTATCACATCAGATCAGTCATGATCCCATTGAATGGCTGAGCAGACTCGATGGGCTGAATGGCCTACTTCTGCTCCCACATCTTATGGTCTTATTGGATAAGATTCTCCGGCCTCCCGACTGTGTGTTTCCCGCCGGTGGAAGGCAGCGTGCTGTTCGCTGGCAGTGGGATTGCCCAATCTCGCTGCTGTCAATGGGATCATAGAATCATAGAATCCCACAGTGCAGAAGGAGGCCATTCAGCCCATAGAGTCTGTACCAACCACAATCCCACCCAGGCCCTATCCCCATAACCCCATGCATTCACCCGAGCTAGTCCCCCTGACACTAAGGGGCAATTTTAGCATGGCCAATCAACCTAACTGATCAACCCCTGTCTACATCAATGGGGACGAAGTAGAAAGGGTCGAGAGCTTCAAGTTTTGAGGTGTTCGGATCACCAACAACCTGTCCTGGTCCCCCCATGCCGACACTATAGTTAAGAAAGCCCACCAACGCCTCTACTTTCTAAGAAGACTAAGAGAATTTGGCATGTCAGCTACAACACTCACCAACTTTTACAGATGCACCATAGAAAGCATTCTTTCTGGTTGTATCACAGCTTGGTATAGCTCCTGCTCTGCCCAAGACTACAAGAAACTACAAAAGATCGAGAATGTAGTCCAATCCATCACACAAACCAGCCTCCCATCCATTGACTCTGTCTACACTTCCCGCTGCCTCGGCAAAGCGGCCAACATAATTAAGGACCCCACACACCCCGGAACATTCTCTCTTCTGCCTTTTTCCTTCGGGAAAAAGATACAAAACTTTGAGGTCACGAATCAACCGACTCAAGAACAGCTTCTTCCCTGCTGCTGTCAGACTTTTGAATGGACCTACTTCATATTAAGTTGATCTTTCTCTACACCCTAGCTATGACTGTAGCACTACATTCTGCATTCTCTCATTTCCTTCTCTATGAACGGTATGCTTTGTCTGTATAGTGAGCAGGGAACAATACTTTTCACTGCATACTAATACATGTGACAATAATAAATCAAATCAAATAACTCGCACATCTTCGGAGTGTGGGAGGAAACTGGAGCACCCGAAGGGAAAGTTTTAAAGTTTATTTATTAGTGTCACAAGTAGGCTTACATTAACCCTGCAATGTAGTCACTGTGAAAATCCCCGAGTTGCCACACTCCGGCACCTGTTCGGGTACACTGAGGGGAAATTTAGCACGGCCAATGCACCCTAACCAGCACGTCTTTCAGACCGTGAGAGGAAACCCGAGCACCCGGAGGAAACCCATGCAGACACGGGGAGAACATGCAGAGTCCGCACAGACAGTGACCCAAGCCGGGAATCGAACCCAGGTCCCTGGCACTGTGAGGCTGCAGTGGTAACCACCAATTTCCCAGAGATATCACCCCATATCTCTGGGTAACCCACGGGCAGGAATGCACTGTCGGCGGGACCAGAGAATCCTGCCGGCGCCAATGGCTGGAGAATTCTGGCCATATTCTTGCTGTGGTACAGGTTAAGTTTCTTCACATCCCGCTCTCTGAAAGCAGGACCATTTTAACCATCATGCACATCAATCTGACTCACCAGAATCCCAAGATAATCCAGCAGCTCCTTTGGGATCAGGGCTGGGATTCTCTGGCCATTCACACTGGTGGGATTCTCTGGGATTTCTTCCTCATTGGCAGCGCTGGTGGGGTGTGAACGGCCGGGGAATTCTGGCCAGGACCCCACACCTGGTGATGGAGGTGCTGTTGTCGATGTATTGACTCCGGATCAGATTGGATATTTTTGGGTGATAAATAAATAAGACCCGGGAATCGAGTCCAAGTGTAAACTCAGTGTTTCTGTAATGGAGGCAGTGCTTGTGATGCTGCACAAAGATACATGTACAGGAGAATCACAGATCCGGAAGCTTCCAGACCGTGTAAATTCATCCGCCTAAAGGAAATGATTCTCATAATCCCACTTACCCTCTAGTCATTGAACTGAGATTCTGATTAGCAGCAAGATTCTGGCACGGACTCAGTCTCGAGGTTGCTGGGTTTGAGAACCCCCTCCTGTACTTCTTAAAGTGATCAACAATTGACAATGCAGCGGAAAACTTCAATATAAATCAGCCAGAAGCTGTAACACTGCACAGTAAGATCCCACAACAATTGTGAGAAATGGCAGTGTGACATTGAGAGAAGAAGTCTATTCCCCAAGGCTGGAGTGGAGGCAAAACAAGAAGCAGCTTTGCTCTATCTCAAGCCTGGGGTATACTTAGAATCAGGCAATCATACAGTGCAGAGGAGGCCCTTGGGCCCATCGAGCCTGCACCGACACGTGGGAAATACCTGACCCCCCACCTAACACCATTTACCAGCACTTGGCCCATGCTTGCCTTGAGAATCCTTGGATGGCAACATGAAAATATTCCTCTCATAAGACACATGGGGTTTGTTTAGATAAATGATTGGTTCCCCTCCTTTCCCCGACCCATGCACTGTATCCATTGCTGGCTCTAATGATGGGGGGCCTCTGAACCCCCACAAACACTGAGTTCTGGTGAGGTAAAACCTCAAACACGTACCCGACCCACTGCAACCTGCCCAGTGAGGTGGGGTATGGGGGCAGGTAAGCAGCTAATTCACACGAGGTGCACTGGCAATTTAAATATTATAATGAGATTGCCAGTCATAGCCTGTTTTCATAGAAATCATAGAATCCCTACAGTGCAGAAGGAGGCCATTCAGCCCATTGAGTCTAGAACAGCTCTAACAGAGCATTTTACCCAGGCCCCATCCCCGAATCCCCAAGTATTTACTCTGCTAATTCCCCTAATTTACATATCTTGGGACACTAAGGAGCAATTTAGCATGGCCAACCCACTTAACCTAAACATCTTTGTACACTAAGGGGCAATTTAGCATGGCCAATCCACCTAACCTACACATCTGTGGACTGTGGGAAGAAACTGGAGCACCTGGAGGAAACCCACGCAGACATGGGGAGAGTGTGCAAACTCCACACAGACAGTGACCCGAGGCCGGAACTGAACCCTGGTATCTGGTGCTGTGAGGCAACAGTGCTAACCATATATTCATGCATAGGGACCTGCCCTCGACGGGCAAAAGGAACACATCCAGGCTTTGCGTCATATTTTTTGAATTAAACAAAAGTGTGCGCGATTCAATGGTTCCCTGGTGCATTCTCCATGGCAAGGCCTCAACCAATCAAAGCCAACTTGCCAAACAATCAGCGCCCTTTCCTCATGCAGTATAAATTGTTGCTGCCTTGGAAATTTGGCATTCTTGCATCTGTCCTGTTGAATGCAAGGTGAAAAGCTTTGACAGCACGCGTCTTTTACACATTTAAAAATTTGAAATGAATATTTAAATAATTAACTTGGAATAATTGTAAAGACTTTGAATTTAAGGTTTGCCTGAAATCGAGTTGAACCCCGGGACCTGACTCAAACCTTGGCCAATTGGACAAGTCTGGGATCCAATGGTTAAGGAAAGGCCAATCAGAAGAAGCAGCTGTTCTGGACCCAATCAATTGCAAACGTTCTTCTGTCCGTCAGAAATCCCAGCAAGTGGGATTCCCAATAAACCAGCAGCTGAAAATGAAAGATTACCTCTTCTTTGCTTTCGAAGGATGCAGACTCGCTGCTGCTGCTACCCAGAATTCTGTCTCTGCTGTCCATACACTGGAGATAAATATCGACAACCGCACCAAAGGAGTAGCTGACACTGCTGCGACACGTGGCCATTTTCTGCAGGAACAAAATAAGGTCCAGTTCACTTGAAGCAATTGGAGTTTACCAGGCTGAGAATGAGAGATGGGAGGCGACCACAGGCCCTCGAGACTGCTTGGTCATTCAGTATGATCAGGGCTAACCTTCCACTTCAACACCAGTCCCACCCGCTCCCCATATCCATAGATAAGTCCTCTGGGCCGGATGGGATTTATCCTAGGATTCTGTGCGAGGCTCGAGAGGAGATTGCAGAGCCTTTGGCTTTGATCTTTGTGTCGTCATTGTCTACAGGAACAGTGCCAGAAGACTGGAGGATAGCAAATGTTGTCCCCTTGTTCAAGAAGGGGAGTAGGGACAACCCTGGTAATTATAGACTGGTGAGCCTTACTTCTGTTGTGGGCAAAGTATTGGAAAGGATTATAAGAGATAGGATTTATAATCACCTAGAAAGAAATAATTTGATTAGGGATAGTCAGCACGGTTTTGTGAAGGGTAGGTCGTGCCTCACAAACCTTATTGAGTTCTTTGACAAGGTGACCAAAGAGGTGGATGATGGTAAAGCGGTTGATGTGGTGTATATGGATTTCAGCAAAGCGTTTGGTAAGGTTCCCCATGGTAAGCTTTTGCAGAAAATACGGACACATGGGATTGAGGGTGATTTAATGGTTTGGATCAGGAATTGGCTAGCTGTAAGAAAACAGAGGGTGGTGGTTGATGGGAAATATTCATCCTGGAGTTCAGTTACTAGTGGTGTCCCGCAAGGATCTGTTTTGGGGCCACTGCTGTTTGTCATTTTTATTAATGACTTGGATGAGGGCGTGGAAGGATGGATTAGTAAATTTGCGGATGACACTAAAGTCGGTGGAGTTGTAGACAGTGCGGAGGGAAGTGGCAGATTACAGAGGGACATAGATAAGCTGCAGAGCTGGGCTGAGAGATGGCAAATGGAGTTTAATGCGGAAAAGTGTGAGGTGATTCACTTTGGAAGGAGTAACAGGAATACAGAGTACATGGCTAATGGTAAGATACTTGGTAGTGTGGATGAACAGAGGGATCTGGGTGTCCATGTGCATAGATCCCTGAAAGTTGGCACCCAGGTTGATAGGGTTGTTAAGAAGGTGTACGGTGTGTTAGCTTTTATTGGGAGAGGGATTGAGTTTCGAAGCCAGGAGGTCATGCTGCAACTGTACAAAACTCTGGTGCGGCCGCATTTGGAGTATTGCGTACAGTTCTGGTCACCGTATTATAGGAAAGATGTGGAAGTGTTGGAAAGGGTACAGAGGAGATTTACCAGGATGTTGCCTGGTATGGTGGGAAAATCGTATGAGGAAAGGCTGAGGGGCTTGAGGTTGTTTTTGTTAGAGAGAAGAAGGTTAAGAGGTGACTTAATAGAGGCATACAAGATGATCAGAGGATTAGATAGGGTGGATAGTGAGAGCCTTTTTCCTCGGATGGTGTTGGTTAGCATGAGGGGACATAGCTTCAAATTGAGGGGTGAGAGATATAGAACAGATGTTAGACGTAGGTTCTTTACTCAGAGAGTAGTAAGGGCGTGGAATGCCCTGCCTGCAGCAGTGGTGGACTCGTCAACGTTGGGAGCGTTCAAGTGGTTATTGGATAAACATATGGATGATATTGGAATAGTGTAGATTAGAGGGGCTTTAGATTGGTACCACTGGTCGGCGCAACATCGAGGGCCGAAGGGCCTGTACTGCGCTGTAATGTTCTATGTTCTATGTTCTATATCCCTCTATTCCCCAGTATCTCCCCGCTCCCGATATCCCTCTATTCCCCAGTCTCTCCCCGCTCCCGATATCCCTCTATTCCCCAGTCTCTCCCCCGCTCCCCATATCCCTCTATTGCCCAGTCTCTCCCCCGCTCCCCATATCCCCCTATTCCCCATTCCCAACCTGGTCCCCATATCCCTCTATTCCCAATCACTCCCCCGCTCCCCATATCCCTCTATTCCCCCCCCGCTCCCCATATCCCTCTATTCCCCATTCCCAACCTGGTCCCCATATCCCTCTATTCCCAATCACTCCCCCGCTCCCCATATCCCTCTATTCCCCCCGCTCCCCATATCCCTCTCTGCCCCATTTCGCCTCCCCGCTCCCCATATCCCTCATTTCACAGTCTCTCCCCGCACCCCATATCCCTCTATTCCACAATCTCTCCCCGCTCCCGATATCCCTCGATTCCCCACTCCCCATATCCCTCTAAACCCCATTACCCCCCCCGCTCCCCACATCCCCCAGTCTCTCCCCGCTCCCCACACCCCTCTATGCTCAAGTCTCTCCCTGCTCTCCATATCCCTCTATTCCCCAGTCTCTCCCCTGCTCTCCATATCCTGCTATTCCCATTCCCCCCTGCTTCCCATGTCCCTCTATTCCCCACACTCCCCCCCCCCGCTCCCCATACACCTCTATTCCCCAGTCTCCCTCCTGCTCCCCATATCCCTCTATTCCCCATTCCTAACCCGCTCCCCATATCCCTCTATTCCACAGTCTCCCCCGGCTCCCTATATCCCTCTATCCCCCAGTCTCTCCCTGCTCCCCATACCCCTCTATTCCCCATTCCCCCTGCTCCCCATATCCCTCTATTCCCCAGTCCCTCCCCCGCTCCCCATTTCCCTCTATTCCCCAGTCTCTCCCCCGCTCTCGATATCCCTCTATTCCCCATTCCCCCGCTGCTCCCCATATCTCTCTATTCCCCAGTCTCTCCCCGCTCCCGATATCCCTCTATTCCCCATTCCCCCATGCTCCCCATATCCCTCTCTTCCACAGTCTCTCCCCACTGTCCATATCCCTCTATTCCCCATTCCCAGCTCCCCATATCCCTCTATTCTCCAGTCTCTCCCCCTCTCCCCATATCCGTCTATTCCCCAGTCTCTCCCCGCTCCCCATATCCCTCTATTCCCCAGTCTCTCCCCGCTCCCCATATCCCTCTATTCCCCAGACTCTCCCCATATCCCTCTATTCCCCAGTCTCTCCCCGCTCCCGATATCCCTCTATTCCCCAGACTCTCCCCATATCCCTCTATTCCCCAGTCTCTCCCCCACTCCCCATATCCCTCTATTCCCCAGTCTCTCCCCCACTCCCCATATCCCTCTATTCCCCAGTCTCTCCCCCGCTCCCCATATCCCTCTATTCCCCAGTCTCTCCCCCGCTCCCCATATCCCTCTATTCCCCAGTCTCTCCCCCACTCCCCATATCCCTCTATTCCCCAGTCTCTCCCCATATCCCTCTATTCCCCAGTCTCTCCCCATATCCCTCTATTCCCCAGTCTCCCCCCCGCTCCCCAAATCCCTCTATTTCCCAGTCTCTCCCCCACTCCCCATATCCCTCTATTCCCCAGTCTCTCCCCCACTCCCCATATCCCTCTATTCCCCAGTCTCTCCCCCACTCCCCATATCCCTCTATTCCCCAGTCTCTCCCCATATCCCTCTATTCCCCAGTCTCTCCCCATATCCCTATATTCCCCAGTCTCTCCCCATATCCCTCTATTCCCCAGTCTCTCCCCATATCCCTATATTCCCCAGTCTCTCCCGATATCCCTCTATTCCCCAGTCTCTCCCTCACTCCCCATATCCCTCTATTCCCCAGTCTCTCCCCATATCCCTCTATTCCCCAGTCTCTCCCCATATCCCTCTATTCCCCAGTCTCTCCCCATATCCCTCTATTCCCAAGTCTCTCCCCATATCCCTCTATTCCCCAGTCTCTCCCCATATCCCTCTATTCCCCAGTCTCTCCCCATATCCCTATATTCCCCAGTCTCTCCCGATATCCCTCTATTCCCCAGTCTCTCCCCCACTCCCCATATCCCTCTATTCCCCAGTCTCTCCCCCACTCCCCATATCCCTCTATTCCCCAGTCTCTCCCCATATCCCTCTATTCCCCAGTCTCTCCCCATATCCCTCTATTCCCCAGTCTCCCCCCCGCTCCCCAAATCCCTCTATTTCCCAGTCTCTCCCCCACTCCCCATATCCCTCTATTCCCCAGTCTCTCCCCCACTCCCCATATCCCTCTATTCCCCAGTCTCTCCCCCACTCCCCATATCCCTCTATTCCCCAGTCTCTCCCCATATCCCTCTATTCCCCAGTCTCTCCCCATATCCCTATATTCCCCAGTCTCTCCCCATATCCCTCTATTCCCCAGTCTCTCCCCATATCCCTATATTCCCCAGTCTCTCCCGATATCCCTCTATTCCCCAGTCTCTCCCTCACTCCCCATATCCCTCTATTCCCCAGTCTCTCCCCATATCCCTCTATTCCCCAGTCTCTCCCCATATCCCTCTATTCCCCAGTCTCTCCCCATATCCCTCTATTCCCCAGTCTCTCCCCATATCCCTCTATTCCCCAGTCTCTCCCCATATCCCTCTATTCCCCAGTCTCTCCCCATATCCCTATATTCCCCAGTCTCTCCCGATATCCCTCTATTCCCCAGTCTCTCCCCCACTCCCCATATCCCTCTATTCCCCAGTCTCTCCCCATATCCCTATATTCCCCAGTCTCTCCCGATATCCCTCTTTTCCACAGTCTCTCCCCATATCTGTCCATTCCCCTCAGAGTCAGATTCTGATGAACGATGATCTTGTTGAATGTTCCTCCCTCGGTCTTTTCTTCATCCCTCAGTTTGTCGGTAAAACCACCGTCTCTGCTTCTCTCTGTCTCTCTGACTCTCCTCCGCGAACCCACCCCCATTTCAGAGGTGGTAAAAGCGAAATTATTTTATAGAATAATTTGTAACAGAATTGTTGACTTTTCAAAGCAGAACAAAAAACATCTTTGAGGGAAAGAGAAGAGGAGGGGGAGGAGGATGAGAGTGTGGAGGGATGAGTGAAGGGAGTTGAGGGTGAGGCCTCTGACCTGTGAGGACTCTGTGAGGAGTGAGGGGGAGTGCAGAGTGGAGTGGAGGAGGGGAATTTTCTCGGCTGGATCACTGAGTGTGAAGTGTGAAGGAATGTGATAGGGACAAGGAGGTGACAGGACGGTCCAGGATTGTGACAAGGTGCGATGTAGGGGTGAGTGATTGGGTAAGAGGATTGGAAGCTGGATTTACACAGCTGGCCCAAAGGGCAGTCTACAGCGACTCGTGTCTCCGACTAGCCATCCCCACCCAGTCAAAACAGGAAAACAAAAGCAAATTGTGAGCTAAAAGCAGAGTTAAAGGTGGAAAAGCAGCCAAGGAGAGGAAAACAGGCAGAAGCTGTGGATAGAATTAGCGGTAGAAATGAACAGGGCTGGGTACGAGAGTAACCCTGGTCTCCAACACGTGGGATACAGACCCATCCAGGAGAATGACCAGGAGTGGCCAGCTGTGGACACCATGGCCAGCTGTGGACACCATGGCCAGCTGTGGACACCATGGCCAGCTGTGGACACCATGGCCAGCTGCGGCCAGCTGTGACCATATTACTGATTTCCTGGCTGCAATCAGCAAAGTTTAAGTTTGAGTTTAAAAAGTTTATTTATTAGTGTCACAAGTAGGCTTACATTAACACTGCAATGAAGTGACTGTGAAAATCCCCTAGTCGCCACACTCCGGCGCCTGTTCGGGTACACTGAGGGAGAATTTAGCATGGCCAATGCACCCTAACCAGTACGTCTTTCAGACTGTGGGAGGAAACTGGAGCACCCGGAGGAAACCCACGCAGACACAGGGAGAACGTGCAAATTCCACACAGGCAGTGACCCAAGCCCGGGTCCCTGGTGCTGTGAGGCAGCAGTGCTAAGCACCATTCGCCCACGTTATGAGACGGGAGAGATTGAACCACATTCTGGGTGTCCTGTCTGAGTACAAGACTCCCCTCACTTTCACTTCCCACTGAAATCACATATCATTATCTTTCATCACATTATTTCTGGTGATTATCTCAGCACTATCCGTACTCACGGCTAAGGGGTCAGTGTTCAGCTGGCAGTTTTCAGAATCAAATCCACCGGTTTTGGGGCACAGGGTTTCCCTTGCAGTAAATCTTAGATCCACCTCCATCTCGTTTGGCCCCGTCGGAGTAACCTGGGAAATAAAATGTGCAGTTCATCAACAGAGTTCTTCAAGAATAAATCAGATTAATTACAATATCAAAGGAACCCAGACAATCACAGACCACAAACTCTGTCAATCCAGCATCATTTATTCTGCAAGCTAAACAGCACTTCAACTTCACACAGCACTGTCCTGGTCCCCCCACACCGACACTATAGTTATGAAAGCCCACCAATGCCTCTACTTTCTCAGGAGACTAAGGAAATTTGGCATGTCAGCTACAACTCTCATCAACTTTTACAGATGCACCATAGAAAACATTCTTTCTGGTTGTATCACAGCTTGGTCTGGCTCCTCCTCTGCCCAAGACTGTAAGGAACTACAAAAGGTTGTGAATGTAGCCCAGTCCATCACGCAAACCAGCCTCCCATCCACTGACTCTGTCGACACTTCCCGTTGCCTCGGCAAAGCAGCCAGCATAATTAAGGACCCCATGCACCCCGGACATTCTCTCTTCCACCTTCTTCCGTTGGGAAAAAGTTACAAAAGTCTGAGGTCACGTACCAACCGACTCAAGAACAGCTTCTTCCCTGCTGCTGTCAGACTTTTGAATGGACCTACCTCGCATTAAGTTGATCTTTCTCTACACCCTAGCTATGACTGTAACACTACATTCTGCACTCTCTCCTTTCCTTCTCTATGAACGGTATGCTTTGTCTGTATAGCGCGCAAGAAGCAATACTTTTCACTGTATCCCAATACAAGTGACAATAATAAATCAAATCAAATTAAATCAAATCAAATCAAATTAAATCAAATCAAATTAAATGAAGGGTTAGTTTTGTGAGGCTGCGAAGTTAATGCCATTTGTTTGACTTGTTGATGAGTCTGAGCTGCAGGAATCAGAACGATCAGTTTATAACAACAACTTGCATTTATATAGCACCTCTATCGCAGTTATAGGTGCTCCATGGGAATAATTCGCAAACAGAATTTGACACAGGGGGTGAAATTTTCCTGTCCCACCTGCCATAGGAATGTGAGGGGTTGGAGAAGATTATAGAGATAGTGAGGGGTGAGGTGAGGGGTTGGAGGAGATTACAGAGATAGGGAGGGGCGAGGTGAGGGGTTGGAGGAAATGACAGAGATAGGGAGGGGTGAGGTGTGGGGTTGGAGGAGATTACAGAGATAGGGAGGGGTGAGGTGTGGGGTTGAAGGAGATTACAGAGATAGGGAGGGGTGAGGTGTGGGGTTGGAGGAGGTTACAGAGATAGGGAGGGGTGAGGTGTGAGAACCAGTTGGAAGGGTTTGCAAACGAGGACACGAGTGTGTTGTTTAATTGGGAGTGAGGGCAGGTCAGTGGGACATGGATGAAAGGTGAACATGGGTGGATGTTTAACACTTGCTGCCCTCTTTGACCAGCACCAAAGCCTCACACAAATGTTGATGGGAAGGTGCCGGTCTGACAGTCCCCGCTGACACGGGAGGCCTGAGATCTTTTCACCTGAAGCTGGTGAGTAGAACTTTCCTGGTCTTCTCCAAAGTCGAGTCAATTGGCTCTTTAATATCCCCTGAGAGGGGGAATCGAGTTGCAGCTGAAAGAAAGCAGCTCCAACAGTGCAGCCCTCCCTCAGCACTGCATTGGAGCAACCAGCTGAGATTCTTGTGCTGGAATCTCTGGAGTGGGATTTGAACCTACAATTGTCCGCGTTGGACACAAGAGTGTTCCGGGCAGTGACATGGCCAACCCAGTGCCATTCGCGTGATCACTGACAATCCACTTACCTCAGCAAGGCATCCCATAGAACAAAAAAAACCAGCAGTCCGGACAAAAGCCAAAGACAAGGGAAACAGGAAGATAGACAGAGAGTGAAATGTCCGGGGAGAGTCAGAGGGGGAAAGAAATTACATTTATTCCAACAGGAGGGATAAAAGATGGACAAATAGTAAAGAGATAATTGAAAAGGAAAAGACAGAAGGAGAGAGAGAGAAGTAATAGGACATGATGGGAAAGAAAGTGTTTGAGGCAGAAATCGAGTGAGAGACAGAGACAGAAACAGGATGAATGATAGAATTAGAGCATGCATGAGCTGACTAAACAACATAAAAAAATGAGAGATGCGTGGAGTAAATGAGATCGTTAAGATTAAATAATACTTACGTAAAGGAGCTCACTACTCGTCGCCCCAAGCAGGTAATCACTGACTGTGTTTCTGTTCAGCTGCTGGATGGATTCCCTTAGTGCATCATTCACAATTGGTGTGAAATCAGTCACTGGGATCCCTGGAAAATAACAGGAGAACGTTACGGAGACACCAATACTGTGTGTTTCCTTATTAAAAAGAGCCTGCATTTTCCCTGAAAAATATCATCCATATTTGCCAAAAGGATCCATCTGAATTAAAAACTAAAGTTGAAAGTTTGAGAATGATTTCAGTACATACCAGTCGAGAATCGGAGAGTCTGCAATGCAGCAAGAATCAGCAGAAAAGAACACATCTTGTTTGAGTGAGGAGGTTTGATTGTAATCACTTGTGGATGATAACTCTATCTCCCTCTCTCACTGAGGTCCTCATACTTTGATTGCTTTTTATACGTTTCGATGCCTTCAAGTAATGACTCACAGTGTTCACAACCAATGTTTCAAAGACTTTGGAACCACAACATTTAAATGAGTGAAATCATTTTTCTGTCTGCCTGATAATTGACAATCTCAACAGCTCAATAGTTTTGGAAAGAATGTGGAGTTTGAACGCATTTGTTTATTGGAAATGATAACAGGGAGATGGTCACCCCACGGTTAAATGGACAGGCACAAAGATATTACTGACTTATTTTCTTTGTATTGCATGGAATCTTTTTCCAGTTGATGATTATCAGCTGTTTCTGAGCCTTTATTTGGTGAAAGGGAAGTTTTTAAAGTTTATTTATTAGTCACAAGTAGGCTTACATTAACACTGCACTGAGGTCACTGTAAAAATCCCATAGTTGCCACACTCCAGCGCCTGTTCGGGTACACTGAGGGAGAATGTAGCATGGCCAATGCACCTAACCAGCACATCTTTCAGACTGTGGGAGGAAACCGGAGCACCCGGAGGAAACCCACGCAGACACGAAGAGATGGGTGTATGTAAAAGATCCCACGGCATTAGTTTGAAGAGCAGGGGAGTATTCCTTATTATTCTGACCAATATTTATCCCACAAACAACTCATGAAAACAAATGCTCTGATCATTACCACGTCACTATTTGTGGGATCTTGCTGAGCACAGATTAGCTGTCATGATACTAGAACCTTACGAGAACCGGAGGGCACAGACTCAGGCTAAAGGGACGATCCTTTAAAACAGAGATGAGGAGGAATTTCTTCAGTCAGAGAGTGGTGAATCTGTGGAACTCTTTGTCGCAGAAGGCTGTGGAGGCCGGGTCATTGAGTGTCTTTAAGATAGAGATAGACAGGTTCTTGATTAATAAGGGGATCTGGGGTTATGGGGAAAAGGCAGGAGAATGGGGATGAGAAAAATATCAGCCATGATAGAATGGCGGAGAAGACTCGATGGGCCGAGTGGCCTAATTCTGCTCCTATGTCTTATGGTCTTATGATTCCTACAACATAGAATCCTGCAGTGCAGGAGGAGGCCATTTGGCCCATCAGGCCTGCACTGACAACAATCCCACCCAGGTCCTATCTCCGTAATCCTACATTTTTACCCTGCTAATCCCCCTGACACTAAGGGGGGCAATTTATCATGGCCAATCAACCTAGCCTGCACATCTTTGGATTGTGGGAGGAAACCCACGCAGACACGGGGAGAACGTGCAAACTCCACACAGACAGTGACCCAAGCTGGGAATCGAACCCCGCTCCCTGGTACTATGAAGCAGCAGTGCTAACCACTGTGCCACTGTCCTAGTCAGGAACTACACTTCATGTGGCTCTAAGGGGCTGTGTGCAAAACATCTGGTGGTCATGAAAAGTCGAAGGAAATGAACATTTTCTGAAATTGGTTTAAAGAGTTGCTGGTCCAAACACCATCGACCAAACAGAAAAAGCAGTGAAGCTGGGAACAGTCCGCTCCGAACTGAACTGGACTTCCATTTCCAGGAATACTGGACCACGTCAGGTCGGCACCAGTCATTTTCCAAGTTCTTTTCGTGTTTCCTTCTGGGATGGCTTCTTGGAGAGGACATCCTAAAGTTACTTCTGAGCAGCTGACTGGTGTGGAGCAGGTGTTTAAGCTCAGCCGTGTTTGCCACGGGACAATTTTACTGTCTCTCATTGTGGGACAAGCCAAGGGCCCCAGAGCATTGCTCTCGGTTTGTGGGTTACCAGATCTGTGGCCTACACCACGAGACTGTCCCACTTAACTCAGTGGAATCTAATGGTTAGACTAGACACTCAACACCGAGAGAGAGAGAGATAGCTTTTGGATCCCCAGTTTGTCCCAGATCAGAACCTGCGCCCCAAGGTTTTAATATTTCACGGAATTATTTTTTCTGTAAGAGTTTGTTTGATCTGGGACAAACTGGGGATCCGAAAGCTATCTCTCTCTCTTGGTGTTGAGTGCCTAGTCTAACCATTAGATACCAATGAGTTAAGTGGGATAGATAAGTGGATGGAGCTATTACAAGGGGCCATAACTATAGGGTTCATGGTGGGAGACATAGGAAGGATGTCCGAGGTAGGTTCTTTACTCAGAGAGTGGTTGGGGTGTGGAATGGACTTCCTGCAGCGATAGTGGAGTCAGACACTTTAGGAACATTTAAGCGGTTATTGGATAGGCACATGGAGCACACCAGGATGATAGGGAGTGGGATAGCTTGATCTTGGTTTCAGATAAAGCTCGGCACAAAATCGTGGGCCGAAGGGCCTG